>NC_090270.1:221938074-222238074 GCF_040414725.1 Anabrus simplex | reverse complement strand
TTTTTGTCCGAGTACTCCAGTTTTCCCTGCCATCTTTCATTCCAGCAACACTCTCCACTATCATTTCATTTCATCTGTCAGTCATTAATCATTGCCCCAGAGGAGTGCAACAGGGTTCGGCAGCCGACAAAATTCCTGTCCTCGCTGCTAGATGAGGGCTTCATTCATTCCATCCCTGACCCGGTCATTGACTGGAAAACAGGTTGTAGGTTTTCATCTCCACATACGGTTGGCGTCATGGAAGGCATCCGGCCGTAAAGCAAGGCCAAGCGATGAGCGACACAGTTCGTACCGCGACCCTACAGGTGTGGGAAAAGCGTTAGAAAATGAAGAAGATTAAGTGCCATGAACTACTTTAAGCTCATCAGACCTTCACAATATGTAACTACAGAAGGAAGAGTTTCACACCTGAAACTTATCAGATAGCAAAAGTTATGAAATACCGGAAAAATAAAGTTCACAAGCTTCAGGCAAATCAAGAGAATACGAAGTAAAGTCAGGCAGGAATAAAAATGGCCTTACTGGCCATTTTTTAACATATAATGTGCGTTTCGTTAAAATCCACAGTCTCCTACAATTCGCTTTGCCACATTTAACAAAATTTACAGGAATGATTGTCCATGAGTAGAAATATCCGCATAAGTATGGGTGAAATATGATTCTCCGTTCCGTCAAAAGTCCAATTCCATGAGGTAGGAATAACTCGCCTGCCAGTTTCTGGCAGAGTTTCTGGGTTTGAATTGCAGCTCATCCAAGAATTTCAATCCCGGACTGAGGGCTGGTAAGAAGCCTAATTATCGTACCATCTGATATGAGAGACAGTGGGTCCGGTCACAAAAGCCAACTAATACGACTAAGGACGCCACGTCGGACTGGAATTTATGCAGGCCGACTGGTTGAGCAGCATACGTCTTCACAGGACAAGGCTATTAATGGGGTGTAAGTGCCATGGGTTTGCTTGGTCCTGAAACGTTCAATGGTCTATTGCTTTCAGTTGGCAGCAGCGAATTAGAGAGCGCAGTAATTCTTTCATCAGTCGAAGTTTCATTAAAATCGCACCATCCGCTGGAACCTTCGGTAAAGAAGAGAAATATTATAACTCTCATGTTCATAAAAAACTGAACACCTTGAAAGACTAGAGATAGCAAATTCACATTCACAGGACATGATTAGTATGTTCTGCAGAAACGATTAGCATTTCAATCACCTAGGTTCAGCATGTGTCATGTTGCCTAGTAGGCTCTGGGTCCTCCATGGGTACTGATTACTTGTTCCGTGCTGAACCCATAATTCTACGATGAGAATTTTTTTAATTACTCATTATTTATTTCAAATAAAAGTTACTTGTTTGAGAGTGGCCATTTCATGAGTCTGGCTGTCTCGTGGGAGCGAGCGCCCCGTGTCGGGCCCAGCCGCAAGCTCGTGAAATACCGTGATACTTCGGTGGACTTCGAATATTCAACAATTTTTCATATTCAAGGAATTCTTCGTAACGAGAGATTTTGGCAACACAGCAAATCCTGAAATAAAGAATCTAAATTATTCTTAAACCCTACGTGAAGACAGAACCCCCAGGGTAAATATAAATGTAGTTAAGCCTAGAGACAAATCCGAGTCCGACCCGCGGACTACTGACACGTGCCAAGGTCGGTGAATGAAGAAAACCCGCGAAACGCTCGGGCAGAAATAATTTATTTCGCCTGTTGCGAGTATGGGAAAATGATGAAATTAACACCTAAATAAATTGTAAGACTGTCCGAAGTTATGGAACAAATTTCAGAAAAATCGGTCTATTGGATGCGGAATTAGCATATTGCATAACCAAGCTCCACGGTGAGAGTAGCGTCACCCCATAGAGTATAAAAGAAACCTCCATCCGTATATTTCTCAGTGTCTGTCTGGTTCCTGGAGCGGCGGAGCCCACATCACTCGGCGAAAGAAAAGTGTAAAAATTTGGTCTCCAAATAACTTACTACATGTTCGTGGCTATGGTTCAGATCTATTGTTAGGAATGGAAGCTGATAGAAATTTTCTGAGATGCCGCTAATGAAACGTTGAAGGTTTAGAAGTGATTGAATTTCTCTCAGTATTCAATGTGTGTTTGTTAAAGAGGAGTTTGAAGTTAGCTACTGTGTCTGGTTTCTTATCTGTTGGAACACCTGGCTGTAGTCCGGCGAGAAGGGGATAGGCTTGTGAACGCAGTAGATGCGGTCATTTGAGCAGAGTGTTCGTCGCTTGCTAAACATTTGAAAGTGCGTTGGAAAGTGTTGTGTAATTTAAGTTATATTTATAAAGAAGATATATAACCTAGTTATGGTAGGCTAGACGAGAGGTTTGCTGGCTAAATGCAGTCAGAACTCCAAGGATGACGGCTAAGATCACCGGTCTGTAACTTTTAATCAATGTTGTAGTTAGAATGTTGTTTGTCCCAACCAAATTTTTCATTGCGTGTGTCGGATTGATATTTTGTAATGATAAGAAAAAAGTATTATAATTTTGGTCAGCGTCTGAAATTATTTAGTTTTGTAAAATTCGCATCAAGAAACTATAAAATGCGACGTTTAAATCTTGTGTTAATGTTCTTTGAGATATTGTCCGAAGTGAGGAAAATTAGGAAGGTGATCATGATAAAGTAGTCGTGGCGAATGACTTAATTTCGAATATCGTTTGAATTCAGAAAATTTTTGTCGAAATAATAATATTAATAATAATAATAATAATAATAATAATAATAATAATAATAATAATAATATCTACCGCGGGATAAAATTTTCCTATGTTAAAAGTGGATTTAACAATTATGTTCTACAAGGATTGCGGGCATTTAGAAAGTTTCCAGTGAAATCCGATAAAGTTATGTTTTATTCATGGGAAGTAAAATTTTGTGACATCGTGTGTGTCGATAATATGGAAAATCACGGTGTGTTGTTGTATTCTCGAGGTCCGAAAGTTGTAGTAACAGTAAAAATAAAAAGGTATATTTTTATAAAAGTTGTTGTTTTTCATAAGAGGATTGAGATTTGAAAAAGGTCTTGAAATATAAGAAAAATGGATTGAGAGCGAAGAATTTATATATATGTGGAGATGAGTGTGGTAGAAATGTTGAAGGCGAAAGGGAGCCTGGATTTTACGTAATACCGCCGTGAGAAGGCGAGGAGAATGAGTTTTTGAGACAGGCTATATTTGCCGAAGAAGGATTTTTGAGACAGCCTGTATATTATATGTGAGATTTATGTGGCAGGCTGTAGTATATTCCGCTAACAATCCGAAAGCTGGGACCTGGAGAAGGTCGGTCCGAGATAATTATTGTGCGAAGCACAGTAAATTTCAGATAAGATCCCAAGTGAAAACGATTTGGTGAAAATGGTAACTCTTGGTAGTAAAATTTCAAGTGACTAGTTACGTAAAGTCAGTAATGAATATTAGAATAATATGACCTAGAGGATAGAAGAGTATTTTGTGTACATAGTTGGTGTTGTTTGACTGTAATGACGAGTTTCCAATTAGTAAAGTTCATAAATTACAAGGCGGTAATTTATCAGTAAATCGGAGCATTTGTGAAATGAGATATTGGACGTTTTAAAGCGATATGTTTGACTGTGTAAATTTATTGAATTTCGTTTCACTGGATAGCCATGGATATGTATGTTTGAAAGATGACGGTAGGCGATCTGAGGGCCTCACGCTAAAATTATAGTATGGATCCCTGCGGTGGTGATGATTATTATTTTTGACGACATCCACTAAATGTTAGACGTGTGTTGGAAGATATTATTCTTTCCTAAACTTCATTGCGCATGCTGAGATCGTGTTTGAGTTGGGGATTGTTCGCCACGCGATATTTATTTTCAAGCTCACGTTTTTTGTAACAAGATAGAGACTTATTGCATTTTTCGACTTGCGTTCGTTCTGTGACAAGAGTTGTTTCGTTGTGTGTTATTCGTTTCGACCAGATTTGCAGCTAAAAATATCAGAGTTTGTTTGAAATTACGAGTTCGCCTGATATGCTAGGGGAAGCGTATACGACCTAGTTTCCGCCCGACAACAGATTTAGGACGTCACATGTTATCCTAGGAGTATACTGATGATGAGACGTCCTAGTTCACGCTCAACGATAGAATTAGGAAGGTACGTGTACATAGAGGTTAGTGTTAGGGTGTACAGATATTAAGTAGGCTCGACGATAGGTCTGGGAGGTCAGCTGTACATACTGAAGTCTTAGATTAGATGTTTTTGCGAAGTGACCTGATCGAAGGTAGTGTCTACAGTAAAATACGAAATGGGAAAAGTGTTAGCTCGGTAATAACGAGGCCAAACTTGCGCGCAGCCCTCAACAGCTGGAAAGTGTTTATTCAAGATTATAGAATCACTGACGGCGTGCATAATGAGGGTTGTTAATAATGGATACTGAGCTAACGGTGATTGAATATTTTGCTGTAATTCTCCATGCGTGTTTGAGTTCAAAAAACTTCGGTATTTTATTTTATTTTACGGACTTAATTGTTTTGTCGTTCTGACGTCCGTTTCGCTGTGATAGTGTGCATATTGACATTCAACGTATTAGTATAAGACTTGAGTTACGAATGTGGATTCGATTCGTCAGCCAGTAATATATTTTATTTTCGATCTTTGTCGTTCTTTCATTTTTATACGTAGTTGAGTTCGATTAATTGATAGCTTTGTATGTAGTGTGTTGGGACAAGCAATAAGTAGATGGATCTGTGATGGTAGTCATTGTTAAGTAGGAAAGAATTCTGTAATTTGTATATTGTTTTCTTTGTGGACTTGTAATTTTATTAAGCGTAACGTAACCATTCATAACCTGAATGTCGGTTTTATGATAATATTTTTCAAGTGATTTACCACTTTTTAATTAACTTCAGTGTTTGGCATTTCTTCTAAAAGCGTGATAAATAAGTGTTTCCTGCATTTCGCAGTTTTGTTCCTTCAGAACGACGTAACGTAAGATCCTAGTAGATCGTGTTGTTGTTGGTTCCTTCTGAACAGCTGTTTGGGTGATGCACGTTCAGCATCGGGATTATTTTATCACTTAAGGGTGTCATAAAATGACAAATACATGGTGGAATTTTGTTTCAATTGTGAATGCTGCTGTTAACTTGTAGTGAACACCATGCTTTCCAATAATATTTCGCAACCTATCCAAAGCAACTGATAGTCAATTTGGTTCGATTAAGGGTCCATTCGGCGGGTGTTCCGTATCCGAATGGGTATTCGACTGGTGGATAACCTTAATTGAGAGTAAATCAGGCGTTCTATTTGCTGAAGGTCAGATTTTCCACGGATCGTGTGGATTAATTCTCAGTTATCGTTTGGATTAATAGGTGCCCGATTTTTTAGGTTTTCCTTTCACTTTTTTTGTTTCGCCGTCCACTAATTTATGATATTCCTACTTTCTCCGAAGCAAATTCTTCGATATTGTAAAAGAAAATATAGACGCTATGCAATGTGACTGCGTTGAAACCTTTCATAATTAATAATTAATTGTTGATCAAGGATTTATATAATAATTTTTTTGTGCCATTAAGAATTTAATAAAAGTTAGTAAGCACATATTTGTTCCACATTTCAAGTAGTTAGGCTCTCTTCTGAACCCCATCGTTTGGTTAAGATCGTGACCGAAACATTCCCGCAACGACCCCAAGATTTAAGAGTTCAATATTGCTCTACTGTAGCAGCTGTGGCCGACCAATGATGGAACGGTAAGTCAAGGGTTCAATGCGTGATGGCATCGACGCGTATAAGGCGCGAATGGCGTGCTGGAGTATAACCATCCATGTTGCATTCACCTGGTTTCACAGTTCATCTTTGGTGGTTGGCATTGTGTCACAGCGCCGCACCAGTCCTTTCACCACATCTCACACATTTTCGATTGACGACAAGTCCGGTGATCCGGAGTGCCAGGGCAAAAGGCTGACATCCTATGACAACAAGAAGGCACGTGTTCGTGCAGTAACATGTGGTCGCGCATTGCCGTGCTGAAATAAGGCGTCTGGGGTGTCGTAGAGAAAGGGTATAGCTAGGAGTCGCAGGATGTCATTCACGTAGGTAAAACTGGTCACAGTGCCCTGGACACGGACCAACTGTGATTTGTGGTTGTACCCAATAGCACCCCACACCATATGGCCTTGACTTAGCGCTGTATGTCTTGTAAGAGTGCAATCAATGTGATATCTCTCCCCCTGTCTACGGCTAACCAAAATGCGGCCATCGTTTTCAAACAAACAGAGCCTGGATTCGTCCTAAAACACTATCTGCTGCCATTCCTGTCCCCAGTAACGCTGTTCCTTACATCACTGCAGTCTAGCATGTTTATGCACCTTAGTCAAAGGTAGGCAGAGAAGGGAACACCGCGGCGGTAACCCAGACCGTGATAAACGGCGACGGACTGTCGCTCCTAATAGTGTATGATGTGTTACACTGTTCCACTATTGCACCAGAGCAGAGCAGGACGCATATCTGTCTTGCAATGCCATTCAGATGAGATGTCGATATTCTCGGGTGGTGGTCTGGGTGGTGCGACCAGACCAATCCCGTCGTGTCTTACGGCCTTCTGCGAACCATTCTGTACACACCCGTTGCACTGCCGACACACTTCGTCCCACACGAGCAGTAATTTCCCGGATGGATGCATCACGTTCTTTCATGCCAATGATGTGCCTTCCTTCAAACTCAGTCAATTGACGGTACAATTCTCGTATACGTGTGCGAGTCATCCTGCACGTCTTGCTCAAGTCACACTGATCCATTACCTTCGGTTTATAGCGACACCGAGAGCCGCAAGCACATTTTACCAGTCGGTGGTGGTGCGCCGAGATATCGATGAACCCGAGGGCCGATATGGTTCAAATGCTAATCATTTCTTCAGAACGTACTATTGCGCTTGTCCTGGGAATAAGAACTTCCTGTCTCTAGTCTTTCAAGGTGTTCTGGTTTTTATAACCATGGGTGTATTTTAAGGGACTAACATCTAGGTCATAGGTCCAGAGCGAGAGAGAGAAAGATAATCTTTGAAACCATAAACCTCATTTCCATCAATCGTTCGTGACGAAGACTAAAATGATGGACGACAAATTGATGCGATATTCTTGGAATATTCTTCCTACTTTATGCGCTGTTCTCATGTATCAAGTTGACACGTTCAAGGAAGTGTTTACATTCACTCTGCTACTAGAAATAAGAGGAGCAGTTCCTTATTGTCGTACAGACTTTTGCATTTATTTATAAGAGGAATTTCGAGGATATGATAAAATTATCAGGTGTTTTTTGATTTTTAAATTCGCAAGAAATATCGCCCACATTTGATGTTTATCTTTCATTGATATACTAGCTCCCTCTGTGAATGAGTGTCGGCTTCCAGATCCCAAGATCATAGGTTCAAACCCAGCAGAGGATGGAAATAAGTTCATTCAACAGTCCATGTCGCGGAAGGATATTCCAGGATTTTTTTTTTTTTTTTGCTATTTGCTTTACGTCGCGCCGACACAGATGGGATAGGAAAGGCCTAGGAATTGGAAGGAAGTGACCGTGGCCTTAATTAAGGTACAGCCCCGACATTTGCCTGGTGTGAAAATGGGAAACCTCGGAAAACCATTTTCAGGGCTGTCGACAGTGGGGCTCGAACCCACTATTTCCCGATTACTGGATACTGGCCGCACTTAAGCGACTGCAGCTATCGAGCTCGGTATTTCAGGAATCATTAATTAACAAGGGGAGTGTATATGTATTTATTCAGAGTGTCCCAGAGGTTCCCGTACTCCTTTAATGCCACAGAGGCAGATGTTTTCAGTTTAGGAAGGGTGGAAATCACAGTGATCGATGTTATTGCCGTTGTGATACTGGTATCCCTGCTTTGGACGTCACCGAGCTCTTCAGTTGTGATGCCATCGATTATTGGACCGGACACAGTTACATTGCTGAGCAACGGTTAGTTGCGTGCGCGCGCGTGTGCGTGTGTGTTACTGCACGAACAACCGCACACAGGTAAAGAATACCACGGATGAAATCGTTTTGAGAAGGGCCCTCCGCGTAAAGCAACTCTGTTTGTTTGGGAGTAACGTCAATCAATCAATCAATCAATCAATCAATCAATCAATCAATCAATCAATCAATCAATCAATCAATCAATCAATCAATCAATCAATCAATCAATCAATCAATCAATCAATCAATCAATCAATCAATCAATCAATCAATCAATCAATTGAACATCTGCCTTGGTAAATTATTTCAGTCCCTAGCTCCTCTTCCTGTGAACGAATATTTGCCCCTTTTTGTCTTCTTGAATTCCAATTTTATCTTCATATCGTGATCTTTCCTACTTGCAAAAATACCACTAAACGTATTCGTCTACTAATTTCATTTCACATCTTCCCTCCACTGACAGCCCGGAACATACCACTTAGTCGAGCAGCTCGTCTCCTTTCTCCCAAGTCTTCACAGACCAAACTTTGCATCATTTATGTAAACGCTACTCTTATGTCGGAAATCACCCACAACAAATTAAGCCGCTTTTCTTTGGATCTTTTCCATTTCTCGAATCAATTAATGCCGGTGAAGGTCCCATACACTAGAACCATACTCTAGTTGGGGTCTTACCAGATACCTATATGTCCTCTCCTTTATATCTTTCTTACAACCCCAACGCTAACCATGTGCAGAGATCTGTACCCCTTATTTACTGTACAGTAGCGTTTGTGTGATTACCCAAGTGAAGTGCGTTCGCTTCAGGCAGTATCAGCAGTCTAAAAGACAGGCCGCGTAGTGGACGTAAGAAGACGCGAAAGGAAACGTGTGCTGTTGTCACTCAGTAAATACCGAGCGAGTTGCCTGTGCGGTGAGGGGTGCGCAGCTATGAGCTTGCATTCGGATCATAGTGGTTCGGACCCCACTGTCGGAGCCCTGAAATGGTTTTCCGTGGTTTTCCATTTTCACACCAGGCAAATACTGGGTCTGTACCGTAATTAAGCCCCGCCTGCTTCCTTCCCATTTGCAGCCTTTTCATGTCCCATCGTCAAAAAGAAATGAATAGAGCACGATCCAAGAAAAAAGATTCACAAACAAGCAGTTGAGGTTAATATACTGCGTTCAAAAATGTATGACCACATGAAAAAAAGAATTGCAGATGAAAGGATTTACCGTAGACCGACTCATGTCAATGAATTATCTGACAACGACATGGAGCAGCGAGTTGCTGCCTGCCGTGCTTTGTTGGCACCATTTCCAAATGTCCGAAGAGCGTTATTTTATGTCGACTGTGCGACATATTGCAGTTCTCAATGGAGAATAATTTGGTTTTCTTGTCTCAGGTAAATTCCTTCTATGAGTAACAGTTGGGTCCGCCTTTGTGGTGTAGTGGTTATTGTGATTAGCGGCCACACCCCGAAGGCCCGGGTTCGATTCCCGGCTCTGTCACGAAATTTGAAAAGTGGGTTGAGGGCTGGAACGGGGTCCACTCAGCCTCGGGAGGTCAGTTGAGTAGAGGTGGGTTCGATTCCTACCTCGGCCATCCTGGAAGTGGTTTTTCGTGGTTTTCCCACTTCTCCTCCAGGCAAATGCCAGGATGGTATCTAACTTAAGGCCACGGCCGCTTCCTTCGATCTTCCTTCTCTATCCCTTCCAAACTTCCCATCCCTAGACAAGGCCCCTGTTCAGTATAGCAGGTGAGGCCGCCTGGGCGAGGTACTGGTCATCCTCCCCAGTAGTATACAAGACCCAAAATCTCACGCTCCTGGACACTACCCTTGAGGCGGTAGAGGTGGTATTCCACGCTGAGTCCGAGGGAGAAATCGACCCTGGATGGTAAACAGATAAAGCAGCAGCAGACGAAGAAGAAGAAGAAGAAGAGGAAGAAAAAGAAGAAGGGGATTAACAGTTCGACTAAGCGCTATGTTCTGAGCTTTCAGTGGGGAAATGATGTAGAATGATATTAGTAGATTAATAAGCTTGATTGGAGTTTTTAAAAGTAGAAGAGGTCATAATATGTTGGAATTCAAGAGGAAATATAGGGGTAAATATTCGTTTATAGGAGGATAATTCAGACTTTTGAACAATTTACCAAGGGAAATTTTCGATAAATTTGCAACTTCTTTAAAAGTGATTTAAGAAACACTCTTCATTTCGACCGACCAACCAAACAAAAGAGTGGTGGCTATGGCTCTACCGTGACTGTACGCTTCTGTATTCGGAAGACGAAGGAGCAGTAGCAGCTCGTCACGGCTGTCGTGAGAATAATTTTCCATTCTCCTATCTTAAGGCGAATGCCGGTACAGTTCCTGCAATAGGCTACGGCCACACCCACCTCACCCTTCTCGAAATCGCAAATCACCGTACCACGTCTCCTGGCCTGAGAGAAAGCGTCACCCTCTAAGAGGCCCGTCTCTCTCTCTACCGGGGACGAATGAAGACTTCTAGCAGCACCCACCATCACTAGCATGAGGCTGAAAATTAATGACAAATGACATCGGCAAGGCTCCTGACCAGACAATACCAGCCATGGGCAGGATAGCTTTAATGGTTACTATACTGCCACTTGGCGTCAGCAAGGGCATGTGGCCATAAAATTTGTGCTCTAGCTTGAACAATGCAATGACGAGTTATCTTCGTTTAAGTCGTAGACACATGTCGCGATCTCATACCGAGTGCTAGAGGTCCAGCGGAATCCACGGCCGCGGATAAAGAATATAGTGGAATATATCAGAGAGGGAACATGGAATGTCGTAACTATGACCGGAAATATCAAATAACTGGTTGATGTAATGATGAAGGTGAAAATGAAAGTTTTCGGTGTTCAAGAGACCATGGAAAGGAAACAGTGCACCAGAGTTAGGAGAAGAATAAAATGTATTCTATTCCGGAGCAAACAATGGAAGATAAATAAAACTGGAAAGAAAAAAAAAAAACACGTTGGAATTGAAGAGAGTGAGTCGCCGGGTGATAAAATTTTAAATGATTGCTGAAAACATGATTTGGAATACTTTATCTTCCTACGTACCTCATATTTCTGATGACAAAAAGAGAGCAGTTTATTGGAGAACTAGACGAGACTATTAGAGAAATATCACTCTTCCTTTTGAATTCGCACTACAAAGACAACCCCTGATTCACAAACCGAATACCGAATTCAAGACAACCATATTCGTTATGTCATTGCTACCAATGTACAGAAAGAAGTTTACTTCTCAAGTTATTAAACCACGGTCTTCTGCGTCGGATGTTTAGGAACTACAAAAGTTTCTTTACAAGCGAGTCAAGGACGGGTTAATTTAAACAAAGTAAACGAAGAACAGAATTCGTGATTTTTTAATGATGTTCTTAAGATGTAATGCACGAGGAATATCTAAATTTTTAATTGTATTTTTAGTTTTCTTACACCCTCTTTAGTGTCTTCTGCAAGTAGTCGAAGTCCATACGTAAGTGATGGTGTACTATTAATTTAACTTGTTCTGAACGTTGATTGCCGAAGAACCTTTTAATGAGACAACCAAACGCCATACTAACATATCTGCGGCGATGCCGAAGTTCACTGTCTATGTCAGCATTCGCCAAACAGAACGTTTTAGTCACCGCAAGAAATGACAAGACTTGCGTCACTAACATAAGGAAAAGACCGGTGTTATTTTAGAGTTCACGGGAAGTCGTAAAACAAGTTGATTGTTACAAAGTTGCTTTATTATGCCCCCATCGATGGTATCTTTACCTTGCCGTGGTGGTGGGGGTTACGTGGTCAATAGATCCTGATAGTTATGCTGGCGGTAGCTTAGCTACTGGTAGGGCCTCCCAGCCTAAAAGGGATATTCTGGTCCTCCAGGTTGGGGGGTTAATCATAAGACTGACACCTCTATCCCGTAAAAAAAAAAGGTTTTTTGAGAAGCCGCAAAAAATAGGAATAAACCTGACGGATAAAAAAAGGAAAAACGACCTAGGCGAGGAATTGGTTATGCAGTGGTATTAGTGACTTGGAATGTGAGAAGCCTACTCCAGGAGGCAGGAAAAAGTGCTGGAGGGGTATCCTGGTGGTAGACGATATAGAGAGAGACAAAGAAAGCGGTGGATTGAAGAGGTGGAGGATGATCTACATACCATGGGAGTCAGGAGATGGAGGACCAAGGCAATCGACAGAGAACTTGGAAGAAGATACCAAGGTTCTGCAAAGACTGTAAAGGGAGAAAGTAAATAACCTTATTATGCCGCAGGAAAAGGAACTTACAGGAACAATATAAAACAGTCCTTGTTGGTTAGTTTAATATTATCTGAAATGAGAAAAGCATCATACTGGTATATCATATGAACCCAATTATAAGTACATAAGCATAGAAAGGGCTTCTCAAGGAAGCTGGCCATTATGAGAGAGTTGCAGTAATTGTGGCAGTCGTAGCAAACGGCAGCTGGTAATACACTTTGCCCTGGGTGAGTGTTCTGTACGCACAGACGTCTCTATAGTACAGTATAAACAGAACACCATACTCCATTCTTTCTCACGCTGGGCTTTTCGTACCATGGGCACACAGCATATAAGTGGAGCGGTTGACCAATGCGTGTGCTTCGGACACAGTGACGTTGCAATTATGTTATAGGCCATGAAGGTCATTGCCGGGCGAAGGTCTGCCGGTCAGGCTCGATCATTGCGGCGATACACGAGTTCGAAAGGGGAGCAGAAGCTAATGAAGAAAAGAGGGCCTCGTCGAATCTAACTCCAGAGAGCCAGAGCGGAAGAATATATTTTGTTATGGAGCAAGATACCATGTTAAAATGCCTATCATATGGGCAGTCTCTTATACTGAAAAGGTTTCCCCGAGTTAGAGGAATTAATCAGGTGCAGTTAAAATCCTCGACCCAGTCAGGAATTGCGCCTCTGGCCTTCTGAACCGAAAGTCAGTACGCTGATCATTCTACCAAACAACCGGGCTTAGTACTGTTTCTCTTAATAATACATTATTAGTCCTCCTCTGTGAAGTAGTGGTTAGTGTGATTAGCTGCCCCTCTCCGGAGGCCCGGGTTCGATTCCCGGCTCTGCCACGAAATTTGAAAAGTGGTATGACGGCTGGAACGGGGTCCACTCAGCCTCGAGACGTCAACTGAGTCATCCTCGAGGTGGTTTACCGTGGCTCCCCCCATCCACGCAAATGCCGGGAGGGTACCTAACTTAAGGCCACGGATGATTCCTTTTCTCTTCCTTGTCTATCCCTTCCAATCTTCCCATCCCCCACAAGGGCCCTGCTCAGCATAGCAGGTGAGGCCACCTGGGCGAGGTACTGGTCCTCCTTCTCAGTTTTATCCCCAACACTATGTCTCACGCAACAAGACACTGAGTCCAAAGGAAAAAATCAAACCTTGGAGGGTAAACGGATTAGGAAAACAAGAAATAATAAGTAAAATAAAAATAAATAAATAACCAAACAAGATTTTGTTTTTATTCAGTTAAGTAACAGAAAAAGTGAATAACTATATCTTGTAGAAATGAAGAAATAAAAAAAAGATGAGACAAAAACTTTTCCTTACATGTATTGTATTTTTACTCAATTTATTTCGGTTTTTTACTACACAATTATTTTAATATTTTGTTTTATATTGATTTAAACGCAGCCACCACAACGTGCCACCTTCTATCAATTTTCACTGCATAGTGAGTTCAGATAGAAAGCCACTTCTAGGGAAAGAAGACAAAGCAGAAAGATGGCAGGAGCATATCCAACAGGTGTATCAAGGTAAAGATGTAGATAATTTGGTTCTGGAACAAGAAGAGGCTGTTGATGCTGATGAAATGCGAGACCCAATTTTGAGGTCAGAGTTTGACAGAGCTGTGAGTGACCTAAATAGGAACAAGGCACCTGGAATTGATGGCATTCCCTCTGAATTACTGACTGCCTTAGGAGAAACCAGCATGGCAAGGTTATTCCATTTAGTGTGTAAGATGTATGAGACAGGAGAAGTCCCATCGGATTTTCGACAGAATGTTGTTATACCTATTCCCAAGAAAGCCGGTGCTGACAGGTGTAAAACTACCGCACCATTAGTTTAGTATCTTATGCCTGCAAAATTTTAACACGTATTGTTTACAGAAGAATGGAAAAACAAGTTGAAGCTGAGTTGAGAGAAGATCAGTTTGGCTTCAGAAGAAATGTAGGAACACGTGAAGCAATTCTGGATTTACGTCTGATATTAGAGGATCGAATCAAGAAGGACAAGTCCACGTACATGGCATTCGTAGATCTAGAAAAGGCATTCGATAATGTCGACTGGACCAAGCTATTTAAGATTCTGAAGGTGATTGGGATCAGATACCGAGAACGAAGAATTATCTACAATCTGTATAAAAATCAGTCTGCAGTGATAAGAATCGAGGGCTTTGAAAAAGAATCAGCAATCCAGAAAGGAGTAAGGCAAGGGTGCAGTTTGTCCCCCCTCCTTTTCAACGTTTACATAGAACAGGCAGTAAAGGAAATCAAAGAGAAATTTGGAAAGGGAATCACAATCCAAGGAGAGGAAATCAAAACCTTGAGATTTGCCGATGATATTGTTATTTTATCTGAAACTGCAGAAGATCTCGAGAAGCTGCTAAATGGTATGGATGAAGTCTTGGGTAAGGAGCACAAGATGAAAATAAATAAGTCCAAAACAAAAGTAATGGAGTGCAGTCGAACGAAGGCAGGTGATGCAGGAAATATTAGATTAGGAGATGAAGTCTTAAAGGAAGTAGATGAATATTGTTACTTGGCTAGTAAAATAACTAACGATGGCAGAAGTAAGGAGGACATAAAATGCAGATTAGCACAAGCAAGGAAGAGCTTTCTTAAGAAAATAAATTTGCTCACTTCAAACATTGATATAGGAATTAGATGTTTTTGAAGACTTTCGTGTGGATCGTGTCATTGTATGGAAGTGAAACATGGACGATAACTAGCTCAGAAAGAAAGAGAATACAAGCTTTTGAAATGTGGTGTTACAGAAGAATGCTGGGTGAGAGGATATCGATTTGGCTAAATTTGACGAGAAGAAGAGATAGAATGATAGGACACATCTTAAGATACCCAGGACTTGTTCAGTTGGTTCTTGAAGGAAGTGTAGGTGGTAAGAACGGTAGGGGTGGACCAAGGTGTGAATATGACAAGCAGATTAGAGCAGATGTAGGATGCAGTAGTTACGCAGAAATGAAAAGGTTACCACAGGATAGGGTGGCATGGAAAGCTGCATCAAACCAGTCTATGGACTGATGACTCAAATGACAAACAAGTGCGGGTTAAGGAAGAGTTGCCTATCAAATCAGCTACGGTAGAACAGTCTGGCCAATGCCACGCCCTGGCTCCGTTTTTCATGCCTGGCGTAGCAGATTTTTTAAAGAGCTTCTGCAACTTTGTGTCGGACTTTAGTTGGTAGCTCTGATTATAGAAGTGGCTATGAGCTTGCATTTGGGTGGTAGAGATTTCGAACCCCACTGTCGGTAGCCCTGAAGGTGTTTTTGCATGTTTTCCCATTTTCACACCAGGCAAATGCTGGGGATGTACCTTAATTATGGCAACGGTTACTTCCTTCCGACTCCTATCCTTTTCCCATCCCATCGTCACCATAAGACCTATCTGTGTCGGTACGACGTAAAGCAAAGTTGTAAAAAAAAAATCTATCCCCAACCTGGCCGAGAATCGAAACCGGAGCATCCCATAGACCGCGGGCCGGCGAACTGAATTGTTAGTATAATGGAATAACAGTACGCTTCAAGCATTCGTGATTTAACGAACACCGTCTCTATAGCCAGTCTGAAAAAATCGTCTGTTGTCGTTGAGTGATGTCTTTGCTAGGATTAATTCACTTGCTAATGGCCGGAACTGATGTAGTTCTGTATGGGAGGTGTGTTTTTTCTGTGATAAATAAACCATCAGCACGTTATCGGGGTGTGTGCTGGAGAGAGTGGGGGCGCGAGTGTGCAATTGGGCGGAGACCGTGAAATCACCAGCATAGAAATACCTTGTGTTTGTAGCTCTGATGGAGACGTCATCTCACGTGTGGAGATAAACTTCGGGCAGCTTTAAGAATAATACTTCTGTAATCAGGGCTACCAACTCAAGCCGCAACCAATGTTGCAGAAGCTCTTTCAGAAATCCACAGTTCTAGCCCTTCAGGCGAGCAATTCACTGTTGAATACATCCTAGGGATATGTGCTACGAATTTTAGATACGTGGCCCAAACCGCACAGCCACTTGCTAAATGGTCAGCGATTTTACCTGGACCTGAGGGTTGGTTCAAGGTCCACTCAGCCTACGTAATTACTAGACATCGCATTTATATGCTGTATAAATCACCGATATAAGCATGCAGCTATGCTGCAAAAAGTGGTGCCTAGCTCGAAAGCTGAAGTAACTTAAGTGCGACCAGTATCCAGTATCCGGGAGATAGTGGGTCCGAATCCCACTGTCGGCAGCCCTGAAGATGATTTTCCATGGTTTCTCATTTTCACACCAGACAAATGTTGGAGCTGTACCTTAATTAAAGCCACGTCTGTTTCCTTCCCACTCCTAATTTTTTCCTATCCCGTCGTCGCCATAAGACCTCTGTGTATCGGTGCACCGTAAAAGCAAATTCTAAAAAAATTCTGAAATATGCATTTTACGTACTTATTTTCATGCTAGTAAACACTTGTATGAAATGCAAATGTAACATTTCTTTACTGGACACACGCGGTTTATCCACATCAGTACATAAAATCATGATCATGAATAAACAGCTGAATGAAAAACAAAAATCACACTACTCACACTTTCGGCTGCACTAGATAAGATACAGTGTGTTAATATTATAAACATGATAAATCAATTAGTAAGGTTTTAAGAAATCCGAGTAAAATACACACAAATGTGAAGAAACATTCTTGAATACACATTCCCCCCCCCTTTTTTTTTTACACTGCGCATCCTCCTTTTACTGTCATAATTTGCTTTGAGTACACTGCAACAATCTTGTCGAAGTTTTGGGTGGTACTGGCATGGCGTTGTCTGCAACAATCTTGTCCAAGTTTTGGGTGGTACTGGCATGGCGTTTGTCTGCAACAATCTTGTCCAAGTTTTGGGTGGTACTGGCATGGCGTTTGTCTGCAACAATCTTGTCCAAGTTTTGGGTGGTACTGGCATGGCGTTTGTCTGCAACAATCTGGTCGAAGTTTTGGGTGGTACTGGCATGGCGTTTGTCTGCAACAATCTGGTCGAAGTTTTGGGTGGTACTGGCATGGCGTTTGTCTGCAACAATCTTGTCGAAGTTTTGGGTGGTACTGTCATGGCGTTTGTCTGCAACAATCTTGTCCAAGTTTTGGGTGGTACTGGCATGGCGTTTGTCTGCAACAATCTGGTCGAAGTTTTGGGTGGTACTGGCATGGCGTTTGTCTGCAACAATCTTGTCCAAGTTTTGGGTGGTACTGGCATGGCGTTTGTCTGCAACAATCTTGTCCAAGTTTTGGGTGGTACTGGCATGGCGTTTGTCTGCAACAATCTTGTCCAAGTTTTGGGTGGTACTGGCATGGCGTTTGTCTGCAACAATCTTGTCTAAGTTTTGGGTGGTACTGGCATGGCGTTTGTCTGCAACAATCTTGTCCAAGTTTTGGGTGGTACTGGCATGGCGTTTGTCTGCAACAATCTTGTCCAAGTTTTGGGTGGTACTGGCATGGCGTTTGTCTGCAACAATCTTGTCCAAGTTTTCGTATTTTAAATCTGTGGCGTTTGTCTGTTAAAACTAGCTTCAATGCAGAGAATGATCGCTCTACACCTACGGATGTGGCAGGATAGTACTTGAATTCGGGAGGAAGTGTAGGTGTTAAACATTCTGGAAGACCCACTTCATCAGTACCAGCCAAAAATTTGTTTATAGCTACCATGATGTCGTAGTTCGAATTTCTTTTAAGGGCATCAAGATATTTTGTTTGGAGCCGGAGTCCGAGGTTTCCTGGGATATCTTCGATTTTACGCCTCACGTTCTCCATAAGGTCCAGCGAATCACCAAGACGCAACCCACGTGTTTCTAGATTCTTGACTGATTCTGATATGATTTGGAAGTGTGTCTTGATAAGCGCCAGTTCGGTTTGAACCGGTCCATTGCCGAAAGAGTTTACAGCATTAATTACTTTACATTTTATTGAAGACTGTTTGCAAAACACGTTAAAATATGCATAATAAAAGTAGAAAACATGCACAATAAATCCGAAATTTGAAATGCATGCACTAATCTCAAATACACGCAAATATGCATATATATGCACTAAGAAACTTATTAATTCGTCCAATTTCACCTTCAAACTCACTTCCTTGTCGATTTTGGAGGTCTGCATGTCGGCAAACAACATATGCATTTGCATACAATCCAGTGACTACAATTGAGGAGCTATCTGACGGTGAGATGGGGACCCTGGTCTAGAAAACCAAGAGTAACGGCCAAGAGGATTCGTCGCCCTGACCATGCGTCATGTCATAATTTTCAGGCCTTCGAGCTGAGCAGTGGTCGCCTGGTAGGCCAAGGCCGGTCAGGGCTATACTGCCAATTTTTTTAAAAAAT
The DNA here is from genome assembly GCF_040414725.1 of Anabrus simplex. NCBI lineage: Eukaryota > Metazoa > Arthropoda > Insecta > Orthoptera > Tettigoniidae > Anabrus > Anabrus simplex. The sequence goes on along the minus strand of NC_090270.1, from coordinate 222,219,525 downwards.
AATTCAGTTTAGTGTCTGCAGACAAACCATACAACTGTGTACCCTCACTGCACAACGATAATTGGCTGCCGCAAAAGATGAATTTCTTTCAAAATCTTCTTGTTTGAAATAAGATGAACATATTTGCCGGTGATCACCGGTTATTCGCAGTGTACGAATATCCTCGCGTTTGGAAATGTATAAAATTAAATATTATTTCCTGCCCAATTTTTGTGCGGTTGGGAGTACATTACGGTGTTTACGTTACTCGGTATTTACAATTTCGGAAGATCGTGTGTTCGATTCTCTCTTTTGGCACTCTAAACATTATTTACGTTGCTTTCACACTTCAATTCCAGGAAAGTCTTTGGGTAGAATTTTCTCAAGCCAATATTACCATCCTTCTGAAATCTACATACATACTTATCAGTGGCGTGGCGTGGGAATTTCCTGGGTGTTACCAGTTCGAAACCGATACAGTTCAGGAGAGTATGTCATTATTTTGAGAGTTCTACTAACATTATACAGGATTTTTTCTTAATACAATATCTGCTTATTGAATGATACGAGGTGTAGTAGAATTATAAGAAAGGTAATGATATAATGTGGTCTGCCTCTGTGCTGTAGTAGTTAGTGTGACTAGTTGCCATCGCCGGAGGCCGCAAAATTTGAAAAGTGGTAGGAGGACTGGAACGGGGTCCACTCAGCCGCGGGAGGTCGACTGAGTAGGGGAGGGGATTCAATTCCCACCTCAGCTATCCTCGAAGTGGTTTTTAGTGGTTTCCCCCACTTCTTATCCAGGCAAATGCTGGGATGGTACCTAACTTAAGGCCATGGCCACTTCCTTATCTCTTCCTTGCCTATCCCTTCCAATCTTCCCGTCCCCCTCACAAAGCCCATGTTGAGCATAGCAGGTGAGGCTGCCTGGGCGAAGTACTGGCCCTTCTCCCCATTTATATCCCCGACCAAATTTCTCACGCTTCATGAATCTCCATGACAGTGCTCTAGAGGTGGTAGAGGTAGGATCCCTCGCTGAGTCCGAGGGGAAAACCAACCCTGACTATAAACTGACTAAATAATAATACATGTGAAAAATCATAATGCACTGTATTTGAAGAGTCTTGATAATTTTTTTAGAACCGCACGAACCACAGTGATTCTGTATACCATGATACATTAACATGTCTTTCGAAACCTTCTTGTTATTTAGCCTTCAACACTTTTAATTACTACTACGAAACGTTTTCATTCCTCCCCTGAAGGGGGAGGCGGGCCTCTTAGACGGTTACGCCGTCTCTCACGCCGGGAAAGTTGTTACGGTGAAGGAGTTGTGCGGAGGAGTTGTGCCGTGGCCTATACTACGAACTGTCCCGGCATTCGCCTTAGTGCAGGAGAATGGAAAACCACGGAAAACCATTCTTAGGACAGCCGACGGGCGAAGCCAGGCGAGAAGTGCAGCACTGTGCCCCCAGGCCCGTCTCCCGAATGCAGAGACGTAGAGCCACGGTAGAGCCGTGGCCAACTTTCCTCTGCTCGGTTGGCCGGTCAGAGTACAGAGCTTATGGGACACCAACCCACTCTGCATCTACTGACTACTTTTAATTCAGGAGTTGGTCTGCCATTCGAAAAAAAAAATTGCTTATTAAATGTGAGTGAGCCTAAGCAACGGGTTAAAAGGGTCTCAAAAATACAGTCGCAATCATAGGAGAATACTTCACATGTCAGTTTAGAAGCCACACTTGGGGAGTGTATGGGAAGGAAGCAAGATACCGTTTGCCTTTGTGTCCAACCGGCAAATAGTGCATGATACCAAGCGTGACATACTCTCACCATGGCACCGAAGGTCACTGTCGTCCAGCCAGGGCGAGTTTGATGTTGAAGCGCTGCAGGCAACATGTGGCGTAACTCGGAAACATTGAAGACGTTTTGTGTGTATCAGTTTAATTCTTCGGCGTACATGGCAGTCAGATCTTACCTGACGGGAATCTGGTGGATTTAGGTTGTTGACTAAACTATACTCCGCACTGCATTACTTCTAAATTGACGTTTTGGCAGATTTTGGCTCTGTCTGGTGATTATGCGCTGAAACATAGACATCCAATCAATCCCAAACTGCCTTTCATATCGACACATCGGCAGAGTGCGATTTGGAAACCTAGTTACCAACTGTAATATTATTTACATTCACCACGTGGTTAACCTATCTCTCACTCAGCGTGTATGGTATTCAGTACGGTTCGCGATCTTTCGCATTTCTCTTCAGTAATTTGTGTTTTTAGTCTTTATCTCTATAGTATAGTACAGCATAGTTTACAGTTTAGCATAGCATAAGTTAGTACAAGACAAGTTTAATAGTTCAGTGTATAAAAATAGCTGTAGTTTTATTTGCGTTCGTGTGTTGGTTAGTGGACTTAGTTCGTGCGTCTTAAGCATGTCTATGTGTAGCTCGGGAAAGTCATATGGCAAGAAAGTGACTGAGATCAGTGGAGTGTTCCGTTTGTATGACATAGTCTCCTCCCTGTCCCAGCCATTATCGGTGAGTGATGTGTTATTTCCTCATTCTCTTTTATTCTTAATAACGTATTCTCTTTTTTGTGTCGAATGTTGTTAATAAGTGTAGTTTTTGTGAATTTGTTTTCAATCCCGATTCATTAGCTTTTCTGGGTACGGTATTACATTTTATGGGGGCTGTTTAGCGAGGTCGTGTTGAATCAGCTGTTCTCGCGGCAGTAGCGCGCTGGCAACGGAGTTAAGGCGATGCTCATTTGTTTTGCGAAACGTCAATTTGGGGTAAAGCAGTGCGGAATATAAGGTGAACACCGGGACAGTTCCCACTATACGCAATGGCTGCCAACCCTCTCACCTTCACCGTACTTCTCCTTGGCTCGAGAGAAGGCGTCACCTTCAAAGAAGCCTACCGTACCCGTAAGGAACGGAATGGAAACAAATTTAGTAGTAGTAGTAATAGAATATACAGAGTAGACTTCGGCCTACAAGTGGCCGCACAACCACAGCTCTGCACTCCGACTGATCAACCGAGCAGAGAACTGACGGCCAGGGCTCTACCGTGGCTCTACACGTCTACATTCGGGAGACGGAGAGAGGCTGGTCCCCACCTCGGCTGTCCTGAAAATAGTTTCCCATGTTTTTCCATTCTCTTGTACTAAGGCGAATGCTAGGACTGTTCCTGCAAACCCACTCACCTTCACCGTACATCTCCTTCATCAATTCAAATCTCCTTGGCTTGAGAAAAGGGGTACCGTTGGGAAGCAGTCAATCGAACAAGTTAAACAATTCACTTACCCCCGTAGCATCTTATCGCAAGATGTACAACAGATGTCAACTACGGACCTGGCGAAGTCTGAGGCTCCTTTTATACTTACATGCCACATGCTACATGCCACATGCTTGAAGCCAGGCATGTGGCGTTCGCACTTGGAAAGGACCCTTTTATAGTTTCGTATCTGTCGAGCAGGTACAATGGCAGATTTTACATCTAAAGTATTCGCAGCTGCATACCTCTGCGAGATAATGGCAGTAAAAAAAAGATGAAAAGGCATTTCAGTTTTCATCCTCTGAACATTCAAATATACAGTATATGATAGGAGCTTTCAAAACCCTTTACACTGACCTACGAGAGGACAAAACAATATTTTTAATTATTTTAGGATGACCCCAAAATCATTTGATGAATTATTTGGAAAAATAGAATGTCAGTTCCATATTACAAGAAAACACTTCCTGTCCATTCGTCCAATAGAGCGGTTCTGTGAAACTACAATCTACAGATTTATTAAATACAAAGAACATTATATAAAATACCATGTAAACAACTAAATGTAAATTATTTCTAACATTATGTTTGTAACTTTAGCTTTGAGTAACGTTAATGTCCTTTGTATATTGCTGACTAGTCATTTCACATTTAAAACTATTCAGAACTTGCTGATTTCCAAGAATGTGTAGATTCATCTAGGCAAATATATGATGGCCGGCGTTGATGTGGATCATTATAGTAAATTTGGAATTGCCCTGGATCAGACAAAGATGTAGAAGGTTGGTTTGGGAGGACATCGCTCAATTGGGACTGACCCGAATCGGTTTGGTTTCGAGAATGTGCATTATATGAATCTTTCTTCATACGTAGGGGTGATAACGCTGCAGATTTACTCCCACGCCTTATTCCGAAGATCTCGATTTTTGTAGTCTTCGTTACCTGGATCCCATAATACCGATCTACACTGCATTCGCTAATGAGCAGTTCCGTATCTAATCCAGCATCCATTGTCCTGATTAGCACTCGACTACACCACAAACTGTACTGAACCGCCCGGCATGAAGCGTCAACTATAAACATTCCCATAAGGTTTTGGTCCCACCCGCGCGGCGTGACATGTCAGGCGTGGCGGCCACCTGCTCGTCCCGACCCGCCTCAGTCACATGCCTGGCGGGAGGAAGCGACCGCGAGAAAAAGCAGGTAAGTATAAAATGGTCCCATTTAAACAATGTTAATTCACATGCTTGGCGTGTGGCGTGTAGCATGTGGCATGTAACTATAAAAGGAGCCTGAGCAGTCTGCCAGCGCTTACGACCCACCTGGTCCGCTTCAATGTCGATAATGGCACGAAACTCAAACTTTACAAAACACTTGTCATGCTAACAGCGATCGACGACAGTGAAACATTGAAAATTACCGCGCAGACAGCGCGGTACCTCAACGTGTTCCAAGTACGTTATTACGCAAAATTTTAGGTGTCACTTGGCGTGACCGAGACACCAGTGAGGGTATTTTGTGACAGAATGGCCCCAGGAAGCTACAAGATACTGTGATGAAACGCCAAATGCGTCCAGAATCTTCTTTTATTAGACCGCCAATATTCGAAGGACGCTGCGTGATGGGGGTCTCCAGGAGGCAGTCGGAAGCCGGGTAGACCACGCAAAGCACGGCGCCAGTCGTTCAAAGAATATCTACGAACATTTCACATCAGATGGGACGATGATCGAGAACATCGCTTCGCGCTGGACTCGTTGGTGGAAGCTTACTGGCCTATGCGCTTCGAGTGGAAGGAAGCCATGATGATAATGATGATGATGATGATGATGATGGTGATTCTTAGCGCATTTCCCCTGGATTATTTCCATTCTGCTGAGCTCAGTGGCTCAGAAAGTACAACACTGGCTTTCTGAACCTAAGTTGATGGATTCGATGTCGGCTCACTTGGGTGGTATTTGCAGGTGCTCACATACATAAGCCTTATGTCACTACATTTTCCGGAATTCAAAGAAATATGGAACAAAATTCCGGCAACTCGGCGTCAACGAAAACTATAAAAATTGTTAATTTGAAGTAACATCCATGAAGTTATTGTTTCCACATATGTTGGGTATTCAGCCCGAAGGCTGGTTTGATCCTCCACAGCTCCGTCAAAAGCTGTAATTATAGACTGAGTGTCACTAAAGAGGCATACTAGGGCAATTAAGAGTGAGGTAGTTTCCTATTGCTTTCCTCACCGGGCCAAAAGTTGCTATTGCATATCAGCCTGCCAAGCCCACTGAAATGCATGCACCAACCGATCCTATGAGCGACATTTTCACTCCATTCATAAATGGGACTGGCTGCATAAGGTATGGCATTACTAGCATCGCTCATACCTCGGTCACTTTGATATTGTCAAAGCCAAGTTCAAGACTGAGACAGGTCAATGAAAGTAACAAATTTATTATAGCCTACACCAGAAGGAATAGTGCACTGTAAACACTACATCTCACCAGCAAATGCATATTTTGACCTCTTGCAACAATTTTATTGAACTTTACGGAATACACGCGTGGGACTTAACGGTTGCTACACAAATATAGTCCGGTCTATGACATTGCCAACAGTGAGAGAGTTACGGTGTAATGACTGAGAAGCTACATCTGGTTCCGAGTGACTGACTTTCTTTGACGTCAGTCCTGAGAGGGGTTCTGGAGCAAACTGAGCTCCAACACTCATCACGAGGAATGCATTCTTAAAGAGCGTCGGCTGTGATTCACAGACTGGACGAGTGCACTAATGAAGAGGTATCGTACTGACGTGAATATTATATTTACAGGAAATGATCTTAATTTCTTCCACTGAAAATCAGCTACGCATCAGGTTTTCCGTTTCGAAGAAAGAAAACCTGCAAGATACACATTATAATTGTAAATGAACTAAAATCAACCTGGTATCGTTAAAGAAGTCCGGCTCCATGGCTAAATGGTTAGCGTGGTCGCCTTTGATCACAGGGGTCCCGGGTTCGATTCCCGGTAGGGCCGGGAATTTTAACCATCACTGGTTAATTGCTCTGGCAAGAGGGCTGGGTGTATGTGTCGTCATCATCATCATTTCATCCTCATCACAACGTGCAGTCGCCTACGGGCGCCAAATCAAAACACCTGCAGCTGGCGAGCCAAACATGTCCTCGGACACTCCTGGCACTAAACGCCATGCGCCATTTCATTTCATATCGTTAAAGATGATTTACCGGGCGAGTTAGCCGTGCGGTTAGGGGCGCGCAGCTGTAAGCTTACATCCGAGATATAGTGGGTTCGAAACCCACTGTCGGCAGCCGTGAAGATGTTTTTCTGTGGTTTCCCATTTTCATACCAAACACACGTTGGGCCTGTACCTTAATTAAAGCCACGGCCGCTTCCTTCCCACTCCTAGGCCTTTCCTATCCCATCGTCGCCTTAAGACCCATTTTTGTAGGCGCGACGTAAAGCAAATTCTAAAAAATAAAAATTAAAAAAGTTAAAGAAGATTTAAAACTGTCTGCTACTTCCTTAACAGTATTTTAACATAACTATATTTTTTCCCTGTGTTCATTATAAGATTTCTAATCGAGTAAATACCTCAAAAGGCGATCCAGTAATTTGTATTCGTTTCTCCATAACAAAACACTTATTAAACCAAATAATCTAGGAATCCAGGGTTGTAAATGAAATAGTGCCAACAAAGATATTACTATTATTGCGGTCATAAGAAAAATTCCATTGCATCCCTTCAATATAATCACCGAGGAAGTTCTGGACCTTCTGCCGAATGTGTGGCAGCCATAGTTGGTTTTTGTTAATCGGTGCAGTGGAGCGCCCCACTGCACGGAAGATTGAAACTTGATGCCCCAGAGAGGTTCTTTCCACAAAGGCAACAAATCAAAGTCGAAACGATTACGTCAGAGTAATTATCATCATCATCATCTGTTTACCCTCCAGGTTCGGCTTTTCCCTCGGACTCAGCGAGGGATCCCACCGCTACCGCCTCAAGGGCAGTGTCCTGGAGCTTCAGACTCATGGTCCGGGGATACAACTGGGGAGAATGACCAGTACCTCGCCCAGGCGGCCTCACCTGCTATGCTGAACAGGGGCCTTGTGGAGGGATGGGAAGATTGGAAGGGATAGACAAGGAAGAGGGAAGGAAGCGGCCGTGGCCTTAAGTTAGGTACCATCCCGGCATTCGCCTGGAGGAGAAGTGGGAAACCACGGAAAACCACTTCGAGAATGGCTGAGGTGGGAATCGAACCCATCTCTACTCAGTTGACCTCCCGAGGCTGAGTGGACTCCGTTCCAGCCCTCGTACCACTTTTCAAATTTCGTGGCCTCCGGGAATGGCAACTATTAGTCACACTAACTACTACAGCACAGAGGCGGACCACATTCTATCATTACTTTTCTTCTAACTCTACTACACCTCGTATCTTTCAATAAGCAGATATTGTATTAAGAAAAACAAATCCTGTATAATGTTAGTAGAATTTTCGTGGCAGAGCCGGGAATCGAACCCGGACCTCCGGGGGTGGCAGCTAATCATGCTAACCACTACACCACAGAGGCGGACTACGTCAGAGTAATAAGGAGGATATTCCAAGACGTCTCAACGCCATCACTACTTCCGCCACATGGCAACGCGCATTGCCATGCAAGATGCAAGGTGGATTATCATCATCATCATCATCATCATCATCATCTGTTTACCCTCCAGGTTCGGCTTTTCCCTCGGACTCAGCGAGGGATCCCACCGCTACCGCCTCAAGGGCAGTGTCCTGGAGCTTCAGACTCATGGTCCGGGGATACAACTGGGGAGAATGACCAGTACCTCGCCCAGGCGGCCTCACCTGCTATGCTGAACAGGGGCCTTGTGGAGGGATGGGAAGATTGGAAGGGATAGACAAGGAAGAGGGAAGGAAGCGGCCGTGGCCTTAAGTTAGGTACCATCCCGGCATTCGCCTGGAGGAGAAGTGGGAAACCACGGAAAACCACTTCCAGGATGGCTGAGGTGGGAATCGAACCCACCTCTACTCAGTTGACCTCCCGAGGCTGAGTGGATTCCGTTCCAGCCCTCGTACCAGTTTTCAAATTTCGTGGCAGAGCCGGGAATCGAACCCGGACCTCCGGGGGTGGCAGCTAATAACGCTAACCACTACACCACAGAGGCGGACAAGGTGGATTATACTGCAAGAAATATGAACGTTCCCACCGCTTAGCTGAACGCAAGTGGTGCTCAAGGAAACGATGATAGTATGCTTTTTTTTTTTTTTTTTTTTTTGCTAGTTGCTTTACGTCGCACCGACACAGATAGGTCTTATGGCGACCATGGGACAGGTTAGGTCTAGGAATGGGAAGGAAGCGGCCGTGGCCTTAATTAAGGTACAGCCTGGTGTGAAAATGGTAAACCACGGAAAACCATCTTCATGACTGCCAACAGTGGGGTCCGAACCCACTACCTCCCGGATGCGAGCTCACAGCTGCGCGGTCCTAACCGCACGGCCAACTCGCCCGACATATTGAGCGTCGTACGCCACTAGGAATATGACCCTCACCCTACTCAGTTCCTGTCGAATTTTCTTCGGACGCGGTTATCCTGCAGGATTGGGGCTTCTGGGTAAGAGATAGATACACTAAGTTCTACTGAACAAGGCTGACCGGATGATGGTAATAACAAAATACAAAATGTTTACGAAACTCTATAAGAAGCTGATGGCTTCGATGCGAGCATTATAAATCAACTTACCAATTTACATTTTAAAATATCGTCGCTCCCGGGAAGAAACCTTCTATGTGTAAAACATGAAGTTTTACAGGAGAGCCAAAAAACTCTTTCATTTTTAAGAGATGTGCAGCGTCTGTCTTATAAACCCAGACCTGGCGTACGGTGTTTGTACTCAGTGCTACGGCAGCTGCCTCAGCCCAACTTACGTTGTGCGCGGCCGCCCTGCTTTAAGCGTGTATACAATCTTATTTGAAATCTTACCTTATAAAAGATGCTGGAAGTGTCATGTTTCTTAATGAGGGACTGCATAAACACCATTAGGATTTAATGCACACCAATAGTGAGAGGTATGACTGTTCACATGACCATGGGTACGATGCGCATTCGTATCCCTGAAATTTCACTATAAAATTTGTCACAAATGGAACATAATATTTGCTTTTACACATATCAAGTGAAAAATCTACGGCAAATTAAGAAATACCGTCGTTATTTGAGAAATATGAAAACATACTTAAGGCTTGTAGACAGTGTGACGTACCCACTTTGCCCACAGATGTATGACAAATTTATAACGTGGCGGGTCACTTTAATATTAAAATAAATAACCGTAATGTCATGGTTTCTCCAGAAACAGTATCCCAAGGGCGCCAGTCTTCAAGCTTATGGCTTGAAAACAAAAGTAGATAATTAATAATAATAATAATAATAAATAAAAATACGTAATGAGACTCAAAAAACTCCCAGGGGTGGGGTGAACGGAACACAAACCATTAAGTACACTAACTTGGAATTTAAGGATCATTAATAATCATTTCATAAAATATAAATTAAAACAGCTATTTATTAAGATGAAAAACGTGACGTAACGGCGTATTAACGAAATCTGAACTTACGGAAGCAAAATAAAAAGTGAATGAAATTAACTTTAAGAAAATGAACTGTTGCGCGAAGACTTGCAGTAACTTATGCCATAAGCTCACCAAATGTAGACTCTGTTGTCTTGAAGCTGAAGATGGGTGGATCTCTCGTACAGGCTGCCTCATCTGTTGTTGAATTCCAGTCCTACATCCACATTTCCTGTCCTTAGCACTTCCTACTGTACTCCTTACATAAAGTCGTAATGAGTCCTAATTTTAAGTGCAAAACCACCATGGGTTATGTTCATGGAGAGAATAAATTCATATTCTTCCGTATTACGGAACAGTAGCGTAGCTAAATTCATAATAAAAGCTCTCCTCCCCTATACCAGTCAGAACCGGTCTCCCGTTGACTACCTCTCGTCATTGAGATAACAAGTCCCAATGAGAGTAACTTTTGAGTAGAATATACTCAGATGCGAAGTGAACTAAGTTAAAATCTTCTCCGATGTGTAGACGTAGAATGAATAAGTATATAAATGAGAAAGTCCGGCTGTCCAAATGAATGTCCTCTCCAGCCCTTGTCGGTGGTATTTATCGGTTCACAAGTCTCCTTCCATCATCCATATCACATGGTCCAGTAAGATTCAAGGTCTCATCCCTTCTCCGATGTATAGCTGTCAATCCATCACGTTGCTTCATTACGTTCATTCGCATAGGCTGAACTTTCCCGCTGAAATAAAGCGTCCCCAAGCCGAGTTTGAAAAGTGGGTGTTAATAATGTATCAACTGTATCTTCATGAGGTGGAGAGGGTAATATCTCTCGTAACCTCGATGACGTGCTTTTCCCGGAATTGGGCTGAAATTAGCCTGCTGACTCTGGTCACCTCACAACGGCGATTGGAAAATTTACTGCAAGTTATAAATATGCGTGATGTTGAAATACTTTACCCAATAATTTGTTCGTTCAGAATACGTTATAGCCGCGATACAAAGAAATGAAATGATGATTGAAATGGATGATAAAAACCCTATATATATATTAATTTTAAAATGACATATCAGTGATTAAATATATACATCTTATCAATTAATTATATAGTTCAATAATTAAAAATATACAGTGATGTCCCAAACATCACAACAGGACTGGTTTATGTCGTACTCCGCTGCTGGTGCCGTCTTTTGTTACTTTCTTCAAGTCCAGGGCTAGCACCGTGGAATGGGAGTGTTAAGTCTGTGGATTCTCATTATCTTTGTCCACATAACTAGAGCGGCCAGTTCAAACAGCAAAATGGAGGTCAACAGGAAAATAGCATGATCCCTGGACCAATAAATCACTAGTCCACAGAATTCTTCTTATGTACATTGGCCATACGATTTTGTCGCCTATTAAATATTGCATATCGCGATACAATTCAGGAAATGATGTCATTGACAACTGAAGCAATGAAACGAAAGGAAAGAACTTCAGTGAACACAGACATCACACACGAAATTGTTGAAAGTGTAAGACAAAAGTCATACGTGTGTCACTGCGAGCGTAACACCAAATGTACTTGTAAAGTGGTAAAGTACGTATACTAAAAGGGGCCCCAGGGGCTCTGAACTTTGGAGCGTGGGTTGGCGACCACGGGGCCCTTAGCTGAATCCTGGCATTGCTTCCACTTACTTGTACCAGGCTCCTCACTTTCATCTATCCTATCCGATCTCTCTTGGTCAACTCCTGTTCTTTACAGACCCCGATGCTATTAGGTTTGCGAGGGCTAGGGAGTCTTTCATTTTCACGTCCTTCGTGGCCCTTGTCTTCCTTTGGCCGATATCTTCATTTTTCGAAGTGTCGGACCCCTTCCATATTTTCCCTCTGATTAGTGTTATATAGAGGATGGTTGCCTAGTTGTACTTCCTCTTAAAACAATAATCACCACCACCACCACCACCTAAAGTACGTATACATAATATTCTCCAAAAATCAAATATTTCTTAATTTGCCGCAGATTTTTCATTTGATATATGTAAAAGTAATTATTATATTCCATTTGTGACAAATTTTATAGTGATATTTCAGGGATAGGAATGCGCACTATACCCCATGACCATTAAGATGAAACCAGGCCTCATCCGGAAAGAACACAAGCAGTGGATCGAATAAACGATCACTCAGTGATGAAATATACCACTCACAGTGTCTCACTCTTGTGGCTGGATCAGCAGGTTTTAAACGTAAACCTGTACGGTTTGACGCGTAACAGCTTTGTAGCTCTGTGTGCAGGAGAAAACGAACCCCTACTTGTTCTGCTAATGTTGCGAGTGATATATTTGGTGACCGTTCAAGATTCGCACCAATGTCTTCTAGCTTTTCCTCTGTTAAAACTGTTCGTGCGCGTGCACGTTTCTTATTGAGCACTGAGACAGTAGTTTCAAATGTATGTGAATCTGTGCTCATGAAGGTGGCACTTCACCAAGAAATTGCTGAACAAATGCATCGCGTACCCGTCAAGCCGACTTGTACTTAAAATAACTTTTACATATGAAAATATGGTGTTGTAATGATAACTGTCTCACCACGTTAAAAGCTGAGATTCAGACTGGCGACTGATGCTTGCCAGGTCGAACACGCGAGCGCTCCTTGCAAGGTCGAGAACTATGCGCGCGCCTCCCGCACAGCTGCTGAGGTCTTCGAGAGTAAAAACGCTCCTGGACGGTTTGAGTTTATAAAGGAGACCCTGTAGTTAATGACCAAAAGTATCAACAACTCTTGCTTAGTTTCTATCTGATGTTTAAATATCTGCAGAATGCAAAATGAATACAATTTTGTTAGATGTTACACATAGGAATTTCCCTTTTTTGCAAAATGACACATAGGAGATTTGTTAAGAACGAAGCCATACCTTTCAGTGAAGACTTAATTAAATGTAACAAAAACTTTTCAGTCTGTCAAACACACTACAATTATAATATAAATTATAACACGATAAACATACCTGTAAAATACACACTATTATACATGTTTCGTTCTACAAGAACATCCTCAGATTCTATCAAATCTCCTAAAACATTTATATAACTTATGTACAGTAATGTTTACGTTGCGTAAACTTGTTAATGACAGTAATGAACCAGTAATGACAAAAATAAATTTACAGGTATTAATATAATGAAAATTTACGTAATGCCGATGCCAAGTCTAGATAAGTACGTATAATAGTGTGTATTTTTACAGGTATGTTTATAGTGTTATAATTTATGTTTTAATTGCAGTGAGTTTGACAGACTGAACAATTTTTGTTACATAGCAAATTTGTTTTATTAGATTACATTATTTAATATTTTAAAATGTTTGCCAACATACTAGTTCAGATTACAATAATAGCGGGTACAGTACATAAATACATGATCTCACATTCATACACCCACAAACACACGCCCACACACACAAGTGAGCTTGCAGATTCATACATGTAACCTTACATACACTCTCATTCGACTTGTACAATACAATGTTTCACTTCTTTTATGTCAGCATGAATTAATGTAATAATAATTTGTCAGGGAAGAGGTAGAATATTTTCTGGAATATAAGTTATAACTGTGCAGTGTCACCTAAGATGTTTTGGTCAGATTGTAGTGCGCGGTATGGGCTTTCCAGTAGTACTAAAATCTCATAGGAGGTTTCTCCCCGGCAAAGTCGAAATGTTTAATTCTGCCAAGTTTCTCTGTACATGATCCCCCTGTGGGTTGGTGTGGTAGAATAATACCCATGGTATCCCCTGCCTGTCGTAAGAGGTGACTAAAAAGGGCCCCCAGGGGTTCTGAACCTGGGAGCGTGGATTGGCAACCGCGGGGCTCTTAGCTAATCTTGGCATTTCTTCCCCTTACTTGTGCCAGGCTCCTCACTTTCTTCTATCCTATCTGACCTTCCTTGGTCAACTCTTGTTCTTTTCTGACCCCGACGGTATTGGGTTATGAGGCCCAGGGAGTCTTTAATTTTCACGTTCTTTGTGGCCCTTGTTTTCGTTTGGCCGATACATTCATTTTTCGAAGTGTCGTATTCCTTTCTTATTCTCTCAGATTAGTGTTATGTAGAGGATGGTTGCCTAGTTGTACTTCCTCTTAAAACAATAATTACCGCCACCACCAATCTGTACTTGATTATAACCACTTCTAAGATCTCAAAGAGCTTGGGGTAATCAACGTTTTGAAATGCCTTTTTCAATATTCTACGTGGCATTAGTTCCCTTTATTTGGTCTTCCAGGATCACGTATAGAGTTGTCCGACTCGTTGGCTGAACGGTCAGCGTACTGGCCTTCGGTTCAGAGGGTCCCGGGTTCCATTCCCGGCCGGGTCGGGGATTTTAACCTTAATTGGTTAATTCCAATGACACGGGGGCTGGGTGTGTGTGTTGTCTTCATCATCATTTCATCGGCATCATGACGCGCAGGTCGCCTACTGGAGTCAAATAGAAAGACCTGCACCTGGCGAGCTGAACCCCTTTGGGATATCCTCACTAAAGGCCATACGACATTTCATTTCACGTATAGAGTTGTAATAACAATGTTATCCATTTTGCGTCCCACTAACTGCCTTTACGGTTTTCGAAGATGTTGAGGTGCTGAAATGTTGTCCCACAGGAGTCCTTAAATCTGCCAACACGATGCTGACGTATTCAAATATCTTCTAATACCATCGGGCTGAGACAGGATTGAACCTACCAACTTGGTTCAGAAAGTCAGCGTTCTACCGTCTGTGCCACTGAGCCAGGCTATCTTGAACCCAGGCACTTGGTGGTGGAAATTAATAGACTAAATGGGAAGACGTACTTGTCATGTAATTTTGAAACGGATTCCTTTTATTTTCTTTACAGAAAATTTATTTTTTAGTCATTATTGTGCATTAACTCTTTCTTTATAACTATCTGGACCCTAACTGAACATTTTCATTTTAAGATCCTTGCTTATTTTCTGTACCGATCTTATTTCATCACGTGCACCATGTTGTCTGAGGCTAATTCTGGTTGTAATTCTCCTTTCATCCATTTTTTTCCCTTATGGTTCCCCACATTTCTTTACTAAACATTCACTCAATGCCTTTTTTTAAGATGAAGAATGCATTCTCTTACTATTAATTTCACTTTCACAGTAAAGGGTTCCTGAAGTTCATTTGAAAAAAATCACTGAAATGTAAATAAATAAATAAATAAATAAATAAATAAATAAATAAATAAATAAATAAATAAATAAATAAATAAATAAATAAATAAATAAATAAATAAATAAATAAATAAATAAATAAATAAATAAATATTTAATACCTGATTCGATAATGATCCACCTTATATCAATACAAATTATGTTGTTAACATAAAATCACAACATTTTTATTAGGGACCGGTTTCGATGTCTTTGGACATCATCCTCAGCCATAACAGGTTAAATGAACAAAGATATATATTTCTCCCATTTTATATTGTTATCCCATTATTAATGGTTTATATTCTGTATTGTAAGACATATATCTTTGTTCATTTAACCTGTTATGGCTGAGGATGATGTCCAAAGATATCGAAACCGGTCCCTAATAAAAATGTTGTGATTTTATGTTAACAACATAATTTGTATTGATATAAGGTGGATCATTTATGCTCTCTTTTGTTTTGTGTTAATATCCTTTCAATACGGACCAAATGTGAAGTTTTTAACATTAGATGATTCGATAATGTCATAAATATTTGTAGAGAGGAATACAATCTTCTCTAAAATATCACAACATGATGAAAAAAGAATATTGAACATATCAAAATACCCATTTTCTCACATATTTGTTGAGATTTTTGTCATAAAATCCCCTCACAAAATGGATAAATTAGTCTAGTAATTTGCACGCCTGTAATGTTTCGACTTCAAGATAAGGAATCGATCGGATATCCTTCCAGATGAACCGAAGATGTCTACTGTTTATGCTAGGCAGTGCCCCAATCCTTGCGCAATGAATAGTATAATTTATTGTTCCAATTCCTAATCACTAATTTGAATTTAATAATTATCTTCATTCTCCTATTATAGATGTCTACCCTTCAGACTACTTTCTTGATATGGGGTCGGGGATGAGGCGAGATGAATGTATATGGCATGTTTTTTACGGCCGGATACCCTTCCTGACGCCAACCTCAGTTGAAGAGTTAATGAAGATGAATGATTGAAAATTGGGTAATGAGATAGAAGGAACCAGTTGTGTCCTATGAATAGAAACTGCCCGGTATTTGTCTGGAAGCGAAAATGGGAAATCGCGTAAATCCATTCTCAGGACAGACAACGGTGGGGTTCGAACCCACGCATCTCCCGAATGCAGAGCTTGGCTCCACATACCCGTAGCGCGTTAACACTGGCGGCCACTCCTCTCGGTAATTCCTTGATTATCCTAATATTATCCTAAAAAAGTATTTAAACCAAATAGCTAATTATGGCTCTGTACATGAAAAAACATACCTTAGTAATGAATCTTGGCCTCTTCACACTTCACGATGCGAACCGTATGGTTTTAGTAGTAAAAGCTTTCATCACTGACCTGGTTACTGCAACATGCAGAATGTTTAGCCTTGAAGAGCACGAGCGAGTTTTGAAAGATCTGTTCCGTGTGGCTCAGGACTGGTTAAGATAATAAAGACAGGAAGGGGTGATTTCTCACTTTTAGGTCAAAACACCAATTAAGTTTCTATTCAACAGTCTTCTTGTTTACAAACATTACCACGTGTGATTGTGTGCTCTCGCTTTATTTTAGACAAGTTGAACGTTGTATTCTTACTGCTTGTGAATTCTGTATTATACTGCATAAGCTGCTACTGAGACTTTTTTTTTACAATTCTGCTTTATGTAGCATTGACACAGATAGGTCTTATGGCGACCATAGGATAGGAAAGGGCTAGGAGTGGGAAGGGAGCTTCTGGGGCCTTAATTAAAGTACAGCCCCAGCATTTGTCTGGTGTGAAAATGGGAAACCACGAAAAACCATCTTTTGTGCTGCCGACAGTAAGGTTCGAACCCACTGTATCATGGATGCAAGCTCACAGCTGCGCGGCCCTAACCACACGGCTATCTCGCTCGATGCTACTGAGATCAGATCCATCTCTACTGAGAGTGAACTTCGTCTTCTTGTCAAATTTCTTTCATTTATGTTTAAAAAGACTGTTAGGTTCTTCAGACCGTCGAATCTAATTTATGAATAAATCAAGTCAGGAACTACATGAAAAAAGAAAACATACTGTATGATAACAAAATTACACCTAAAAAACTTTAAAAATAGAATGGCATACTTCGTTCTTAAAAGAGCATCATCAGATTCTATCAAATAACACTCGAAAATGTTTAGAAATATATAAAAGTTTATGTTTAAATCAAATTTGGAACTTATCTTAATGAAGTCCTCCAACAGTGCTTCTTCACTCCTTTCTAGACCAGCATAGAATGCAAGGTGGTGTAATACTCTGTTGTTGCCGTGAGTCCAGCTGGCTAATTAGTCAGTTAACTCCCCGTTACGTCATGCTCCGGTTAGGTCAATGACAGGCTGAACTGTACTTTTGGTTTTATTACTGTAATTCATACTGCTCACATTATTATTATTATTATTATTATTATTATTATTATTATTATTATTTTACATCGTTATGCCCTACTTAGGAGCTCGATTGAACCAGCTTAGCTGATGTTTTGGCCTTCTTCTCCTCCCAAAATCTCTTCATCCTCTCGCTTCGTTCTTCTTCCTTCGTTCTTCTGTCCAAGTTATAGTGGCTCTGGTGTTGGGTTTGTCTTCAAAGTGGTGATTGTCGATGTTGGTTCTGTATTTACATCTGTCTTGTACAATGTCTTCCGAGAGGTTGATTTCCTGGAGATCTGTTTCATTTTCACGAAGCCAGCTGTTCTTGGTTTTAGATGAAAGGGCCAGGTTGAGAATTATTTTAGTTAGTCTGTTACTGTTCATTCTGATAATGTGTCCATAAAATTTCAATCGCCTTTTCCGAAAAGTGTGAGATATTTTTTTCAGAATGACAATATATTTCCTGGGATGATTTTTTCCTCCATATTTTCTCTATATAAACTGGACCAAAGTTTTTTCTTAATATTTTCGTTTCCTGTTTCTCTATGTCGTTTGTTAGAGACCCCGCCACCAATGATTAAGGTTTCTGAAGCATATAACGCATGAAGTTTGTTTACTGTATTATAGTGTCTAAGTTTTGCTTTCCGAAATATTGATATGTTATTGTACCTGTTCCAAGTGATCCTGTAAGCTTTCTGTAAATTGGAAATTCTTTATTTATTTGCTTCGCGGCTTAAACCAGAGGGCAGAATAATTCCTGCCAGATATTTGAATTAGTTCACCTGAAAGATTTTGCCTAATTTAGTTATCATAGGTTGTCCATCTAAAAGTCGTGAAGCTCCTTCCATTTACTGAGTTTTCTTATACGAGATTGTATTGATAGTATTGATAGTACTGATGGCATTTTCATGTAATTTTTCAATGGAATGAATTGCTTCTTGCCTATTATTTTTTCCAGGTCCTGATTACTTTCTCAAGTACGAAACTGAACAGTAACGGGGATAATCCGTCTCCTTGACGGACCCCGATGTTAATAGTAAAAGGCTCAGATATTTCTTCTAGGGATTTAACTTTTGAAGTAGTGCCAGTTAATGTTTGTCTGTTTAATGCCCTTGTTTTATATTCACTTGAAATTCTTCTAGAGTACTGAAAAGTGTTTGACGGTCTATAGAGTCATATGCTTTTTTTAAATCAACAAAAGTAATGACAGTTTGTCTGGTTTTGCGTATATGTAGGATAGTTTTAAGATTAAGGATTTGTTCTTTACAAGGTCTTCCTTTTCGAAAACCTGTCTGGTATTCACCAATTAAATAGTCTGTTTTTTTCTCAAGTCTAGTGAGTAGGGCTTTGAAAAACAATTTGTAAGCAACTGGTATCAAGCTAATTCCTCTATAATGAAGTATTGATGTTGGTTTTATCCCCTTTCTTGTGAAGTGGATGGATTAGCACACATTTCCAATCTTCAGGGATTTCTTCAGTGATCCAGATATTTTCAAGAATCGAGTGGATTTTCCGGGCTACGCTCTCACCTCCTATCTTCAGAATTTCGGCAATTATACCATCTTCCCCTGGGGATTCGTTATTTTTGAGACTTGGATTATTTCTTTGACTTTTTCGAATGTTGGGGGTTCTGAATCTTGATTAGACGAGGGTATTTCAAAGGTGAGTTGTTCTTTAGAGGATTCACAGTTTAAAAGATCCTTGAAATACACTTCTAGAAGTTTGCAGTTTGCTTGATTATTCGTTTCTAATGTTCCATCCGGCCGTTTGAAGCAAAGACAAGGTGCCTAATAATCTGATCATTCTTCTCGGAAAGTTTTTAAGAAGTTACGTGTATTGTTATTTTGTAAAATCTTGTTCAATTTCTGCCAATCTGTAGTGACCATATTTGCGTATCTCAGACCACATGAGTGTTGATGTTTGTTTCTGTATTTTGGTGAATTCCCGCCAGGTCAGTTCAGTTTTATGAGAATTCCATTTCTTTCTTTCTTTCTTTCTTTCTTTCTTTCTTATTTAATCTGTTTATACTCCAGTGTTGGTTTTTTCCCTCGGACTCAGCGAGGGATCTCACCTCTAATGCCACAAGGGCAGTGTCCTGGAGCGTGAGACATTGGGTCAGGGATACAACCGGGGAGGAGGACCAGTACCTCGTCCAGGTGGCCTCTCCTGTTATGCTGAACAGGGGCCTTGGTGCGAGATGGGAAGATTGGAAGGGATAGACAAGGGAGAGGGAAGGAAGTGGCCGTGGCCTTATGTTAGGTACCATCCCGGCATTTGCCTGGAGGAGAAGTGGGAAACCACGGAAAACCACTTCCACGATGGCTGAGGTGGGAACCGAACCTACCTCTACTCAGTTCACCTCCCGAGGCTGAGTGGATCCCGTTCCAGCCCTCGTACTACTTTTCAAATTTCATGGCAGAGCTCGGAATCGAACACGGGCCTCCGGGGGTGTGCGCTAATCACACTAACCTCTACACCACAGAAGCGGACGAGAATTCCATTTCTGCCAGGCTTTAATACTAAAGTTTATGGCCTTGTCGCAATATTATTATTATTGTACTTTATTTTTTTAAATTATGTAAGGGTTCTGTAATGGGTATTTAAATGGCTGGTTAGTTCATCGGTAATTTTCCGTTATGTCATTTTCGGTTAGCCTGCGTGAACGTCCTTCGTGAAACTATACTCGAAGTTTTATGACTTTGATTATTATTATTATTATTATTATTATTATTATTATTATTATTATTATTATTATTATTATTATTATTTAATTTTCGTTTCGGCTGTCTATGGACCACGTTTGAAAATCTTTAAAGTATATTTAGCCTTTTCTACCTATACGCTCTGCCTGTATCTTTTCATCCTTCTTCTGCTCTTCTGTACAGGAACTTCCTTTTCTTAACAGCATTTCCCAAGTCTCCGGAAAACCGCGGAACGTTTTGACGAGTTGTCTAAATTTACTTCTTTTCATGATATAATCTTCCGGAACAGACTGTGGAGCGTCTTGTGAAGGCCTCGTCACTGAGAAAGTAACAAGGATCATTGCAAGACCTCATCGATGCGACACCCTCAGCTCTAACCTGACTGCAGTTGCCAGATATCTACTTATTTGTTTATTTATTATTTTATTGAATATCCTAATAGTTGTAACCCTATTTTATGTGGGTATATTAGGGTCATTATGATCAGTCAACTAATTATTGATCCTTCACAAAAAACTAGGAATCTAAATTATTGAAGAGATGGTGAATGAACTTAAGGAACTGTTTCTAACAGCAGGATCTTCTAAAGAAATGGTATAATTGCTTTGCGAGTTCTACATTACAATAGTTTTGGTGACACCCAAGATTTAATTTTGTCCTTCCAAACATGCCACTAACAGTAAATGGTACCCTGTTTAAGAAGATCCACAACAGTACAACTATTCGTCTGTAGTACTAATTTTAAAGCGATCAAAGGAGAGTAGCACTTAAACGTTCCATGACTGGAGAGAAACTAAGTGAGAATGAATTTGGGAACTAATGTTTTGCACTAGAATCAGCTATATATTTCTGGAAAAAATAATTCTCTTGTGACAGACTCCTCTGAAGTCGATGTCCAGAGGTTGTTCCACTGACTTATTATATATGTGTTGATTTGGGATTTTGCGTAGCTTATGGGTGATTTGTTGTAGGTTATTTCCATATTGGATGAGGAGACTTCATCTGCGATGATGTCTGCCTTTTCATCTCTAGGAGAAACGGTGTGTCCTCAGACCTGGAAAGACAAATGTGGGGTACTGCTGTGCTGTAGATCTTTCAGTAGCAGCTGTAGGCTTAACATTGTGCTTATCGTTGATTTAGTTCAGTGCAGCCTGCGAGTCACTTAGTACCCGAGAACTACTGTAATTGTATTCACACCACCATCTCATCCATATACAGTGTGATTCAGCAGCCCCTTCCAATATCGTTTGCTGCAGCCCAACTAACGTGGACATGTTATAGGGGTGCTATTCCCCTGCAGGCATGCTGTATGGTACTGATATGCAGTGAGCACATTTTGCACACGATTCTGAGCCCTAGCGAAATGTTATATCATCCGTTCGCAAAACATGACGCCTTGAAATCCAGTAGCAACGTCCTTTTTGTACCGGGTGTAACGAAAAGGGGAATCAATGCATAACACTAGGTAACAGCGCAGTAATTAAAGCCTAAAACACCGAACCGGATGGCGTATCTACTCTGCTCTCGTTGTACTACCAGTACGGTTCCAGCAGTGTAGCGTACCGGACGTAATTAGGCTTTCGCCTAGCAAGTGACGGAATGTTCCAGGGGCGGTTCGAATCGTGCACCGTTCAAATATTTTTGCATCGGTATGATGTTTGAATACGTAAACACAGGCCCACGTTTGCCACGTTCACACAGTAGAATGACGCTGTTACTCATCGTGTGCCCCGCGCGTACTCCGCTGGTTAGAGCCTGATTGCACTGCTATCATTTGTTATGTTTTCCACAGAGGAATACGCTGACATGCTCCTCATTTATAGGGAAGCAAGAAAAAACGCGTGCGAGGCACAACGTCTGTACCAGGAACGATATTCCGAAAAGCGACACCAGGCTGCTACGACATTCCGCGGTGTTGAAAGTCGCCTAAGAATAACAGGTGTGATTTCCAACCAGCCACCAGTCTGCGATAGGCCCGTTACATCGGGTGAAACAGAAGAGGCCGTTCTGGAGGCAGCTAATAATAATCCACACATCAGTACAAGGGTGATTGCACGACAGCTGAACACCAGCCAGTCGTCCGTCTTGAGAATACTGCATGTATATAAATTTCACCCATACTATCTTGAGCTACACCGAGAGCTCCACGGGCACGATTTCGAGGCTCGAATGAAGTTCTGACGGTGGCTATTAGGCAGGCTGGACAATGATGCAGCATTACTATCGCATATCTTGTTTTCGGACGAATCGCGCTTTCATAATAATGGGAACGTCAATCGGCAAAACATGAACTATTGGAGTCCGGACCGTCCTCACTGGGCGCGACAGGCGGCCCATCAAGTACGATGGGGAGTGAATGTTTGGTGCGGAATCTTGGGGGATCGCCTGATTAGAACTTATTTCTTTGAGGGCTATTGGACTGGCCCACGCTACCTGCACTTTCTGCGTCAGGAACTCCCACTGCTGTTGGAGGATGTGTCCTTGCACGGTCGTTTCACGATGTGCTTGCAGCAGGATGGACTTCCACCACGTTCGACTTTACCCGTTCGTAACCATCTGAACGAGGAACTGCCAGGGAAATGGATAGGACGGGAAGGCCTTGCTTTTGGCCCTCCAGGTCACCAGATTTAACGCCGTTAGATTTATTCTTATGAGGACATTTGAAGAACGTCGTTTACACTCAAGCGCCGGAAAATCCCGACCAGCTCCGGCAACTCATCACGGACGCCTGCCGAGCAATTACATCTGGAATGCTTCAGCGCGCAAGACGATCTATTGGACACCGGGCTTGAATGTGCATAAACCAAAACGGTCATCACATTGAGCATTTGCTGCGATAAAACATTGTCAGGGCAGTTGTGTTCCTATTATTTTCGGTCTGTATGTGTCCATTCTGCTAACTGATCGGCCTTTCTTAGGGCCACAGACACATTCATTCACACACAATTTGCATGAAAGCGGGTATTTATCTTACACTGCGTGCGGTACGTATTAAACAAATATTTGAAACATTTGTAATCTTCGCCCCAGACTCGAACCTCCCACCTGACATGCAAGCCCGCTCCACTACAGCTTTGCCAACTACACTAGGGTTCCGTACGGCACACTGGGCAGCTTATAGCAAGTATTAGATTTACTGCGGTCACAATATCAATTTAGTGTTTCGCCGGCGTGTCAGGTTCATATGATCCAGAAGGAACATGAATGTCTTCCGATGTTTAATACGAGTATAACATTACGACGTCCTGTCATGGTGAGGCGGTAAATACCAATATATCCGGTTTTGTTTTCTGAGCATACCGGCAGGGCAGATGTTTTCAGGACGGAATGAATATTGTGGGTTGCATAAAACTGCATTGGAACGGGTGGCTAATTCACGCTGTATTTCTTCGTAACATAGGCCTATTCTATACATGTACGCTCAGGGGCGTAGCCAAGGAGGGTTACTGGAAGTTCGAATTTCTCTGGGATTTTAAAAATAAAATTAACAGAAACTGACAGTAAACAAGTTAAAGTCTACTCATTGCGTCGGCTCTTATGATAATTCACAGAAACAATTATTGTAAAACCAACAGATTTCTTAAATCTATTTTCTAAGAAGCCTCTAAAGTTGCATTTCAGATTGTAATCTGAACATACCGTTCATCGTAAAACTATTTACTTTGATCATATTGTTCTTTGTCTGTATTTTAATATAAGATTTTGTCGTGTACCGGTACTGCAATCTGAATACCAACATAATTCACTTGTATCACTGTCCTTATAGGCACACCACACACTCTCAAGCACCTTCGTTATGTTCCATCATTATTTTGTAACCATAACCCCCCCCCCCATTGGTCGATCCTTACTACGCTACTGTGTATGCTTTGTGTATTTCTTCTTCTTAATCTGTTTACCCTCCAGGTTCGGTTTTTCCCTCCGACTCAGCGAGGGATCCCACCTCTACCACCTCAAGGGCAGTGTCCTGGAGCTTCAGACTTTGGGTCGGGGATACAACTGGGGAGAATGACCAGTACCTCGCCCAGGCGGCCTCACCTGATATACTGAAGAGGGGCCTTGTGCAGGGATGGGAAGATTGGATGGGATAGGCAAGGAAGAGGGAAGGAAGCGGTCGTGGCCTTAAGTTAGGTACCATCCCGGCATTTGCCTGGAGGAGAAGTGGGAAACCACGGAAAACCACTTCCAGGTTGGCCGAGGAGGAAATCTAACCCACCTCTACTCAGTTGAACTCCCGAGGCTGAGTGGACCCCGTTCCAGCCCTCGTACCATTTTTCAAATTTCGTGGCAGAGCCGGGAATCGAACCCGGACCTCCGGGGGTGGCAGCTAATCACACTAACCACTACACCACAGAGGCGGACTCTGTTTATTTCTATACTATATTTCGTTGTATTTTTGTTTATGCTTATGAACTATTGTTCTTCCACACGATAAATAAGCAATGACCTTCTTAACATGTGATTTTCTTAATTTTGCTAACTTATATAATAGCCTGCTCAGGTATTTGCACCCGTACAAGGCACATACAAGATTAAATCTCAGCGTAAACGTATGGTATGAAAACGGAGTGGCTATCACTTGATCCTTAAACAAAGAGTTGTGTGTACAGCGTGTTTGCACAGTCTAGATAAACAACGAGCTTGGTAACGCAAACGATCCCCGGCTCAAACAGAATGTAAGGCCTGCGTCATTGCCGTCTTCCCGGTAGACTAGTGGCTTGGAACTTGCTGGACGCAGTTATATTACACTAATTATACTTATCTATCTTTTTATGCAAGAATAATTAATTGCGACCTGCAGAGGTTTATCTGAGGCTGTCTAGATGAGAAGTTAAATTCTGCTCGCCCGCCAAGGACTTGGGTTCTATTCCCCAACATGAAGTCGAAGGCAAATGAACCTGAGCTTCACTCAGGAATGAGTTAACTCCTGGAGACGAAGGTGGCCGCAATCACTAAGTACTCTAACTACTACGCTAACCACTGTCTCCCACCTAGTGCCGAGATTATTATTATTATTATTATTATTATTATTATTATTATTATTATTATTATTATTTTACAATTTGCTTTCCGTCGCACCGACACAGATAGGTCTTATGGCGATGATGGAATAGGAAAGGACTAGGAGCGGGAAGAAATTGGCCGTGGCCTTAATTAAGGTACAGCCCCAGCATTTGCTTGGTCTGAAAATGGAAAACCACAGAAAACGATCTTCACGGCCGCCGACAGTGGGGTTAGAACCCACTATCTCCCGGATTCAAGCTCACAGCTGCGTGGCCCTAACCGCACGGCCAACTCGCTCGCTATTATTATTATTATTATTATTATTATTATTATTATCGCTAATGGTTTAACGTCGTACTAACACATGGAAGGTTTTCGGGGACGCAAGGATAGGAAAGGGCTGGAATTTGGAAAGCAGCGACCGTGGCCTTTATTAACGTACAACCCCAGCATTTGCCTGGTGTGAAAATGAGAGGCGAAGGAAAATCATCTTCAGGGCTACGGATGCAGGGATTCGAACCCACTATGCCGAGACCAGGGATATTGAAAGCCTTACTTTTCACTCCTCCAACAGCTTCCTTGGTCTTTACGGAGATGACTTTGCTTTGGTTTAACAGCAACCTCAAATTTAATGATAAGACATCTGAGCAAATTTTGCTAGATTGAAGGTACAAAAAATTTCAGCAGGCTATCATATTTATGTTATGCATCTTCCTCAGGGATGAATTATACTGAGATACGCCTAAGTTAAATTAAGGAGCGGAAATGCTATCGGAGTAGTCCGCCTCTGTGGTTTAGTGTGATTAGCTGCCACCCTCGGAGGCCCGGGTTCGATTCCTGGCTCTGCCACGAAATTTGAAAAGTGGTACGAGGGCTGGAACGGGGTCCACTCAGCCTCGGGAGGTCAACTGAGTACAGGTGGGTTCGATTCCCACCTCAGCCATCCTCGTAGTGATTTTCCGTGGTTTCCCACTTCTCCTCCAGGCAAATGCCGGGATGGTACCTAACTTAAGGCCAAGGCCGCTTCCTTCTCTCTTCCTTGCCTGTCCCTTCCAATTCTCCCATCCCCCACCAGGGCTCCTGTTTAGTATAGCAGGTGAGGCATCCTGGGCTAGGCACTGGTCATCCTCCCCAGTTGTATCCCCCGACCCGATGTCTCACGCTAAGGGACACAGCCCTTGAGGCGGTAGAGGTGGGATCCCTCGCTGAGTCCGAGGGAAAAAAAACCAACCCCGTAGTGTAAACAGATTAAGAAGAAGAAGAATGCTATCGGAGTGATTTCCATGAGATGTAGCGTATAGTAGGTAATATTTTGAAAGACTCACTAAATATTTAGCAGTACCATTTTTATGTCAGTGTTTAAAATATTTTGTCATAAAATTATAAATGGGGAGTATAATTATTGTAGGTATTTTCATGTATTTATATTTGCGTCAGTTTCTTCTGGACACTTGTGGCCATCCGGAATGCCCGACGGACGTTATTCTATAGAAGTAAAATTTGCAAACGAAATTTTGTTTAGATCACGCTGTTTTAGTTATTTATTTTATAAATCATCATTGATCTGCATTTAGGGCTGTCATCCGGGTGACAGATTCCCTACCAATTATTTACCTAGTCTTTCTTTAAGCGATTTCCAATCCCTAATTTCTCTTCCCGTAAATGAATAATTGCCTCAATTTGTCTTATTGAATTCGAATTTTATCTTTCCTATCTTCAAAAGCTCCACTCAAGTTTATTTTTCTATTAATGTCATTCCAAGCCATCACTCCAGTGACAGCTGGGAACATACCGCTTAACTGAGCAGCTCGTCTCGTTACTCCCAGCCTTCCCAGCCCATAGTCTGCAACATTTTCGCGGTACTACTGTTTTGTCGGAAATCACTGGCAACAAATAGTTTCCTTTGGATCTTTTCCATTTGTCGTATCAAGTAACCCTGGAACCATGCTGTAATCGGGCTTTTACCAGAGTTGGTCTATGCTGTATTGAAATACAACCTAGCTCAAATTCTAAAGTCTTGTTTATAAACCAGAGGTAGCTAAAATGAATCATAGTACGAACCATTTGGTATAATGGGGAATGTTTCGATTTTAGGATTATATGAGAACATCCAGGGGTTCTTGAAGATTGATTGATGAACTGTATATTGGTCAGAAGGTAAAAGTACCGATGGGGAATATTATAAAGGAAGAAAGCAGAACTGACAGAGAGAATAGATAAGGATACTGTCTCTCTACTACATTGTTCTACATCTGTCTGTTGAGTCTTCAGCCCGGAGGCTAGTTGGATCATCAGACAGCATCGCCAAAACGTTATCAGCTTATAGATAAAGCAAATAAGCACTGGTGATGCCATAATGAGGGGTACAAGGCATGATGAGGATTGAGGTAGTTTGTTATCGCTTTCCTCACTGGCCATGTAAGTAAAACCTTTCATAACATTCAGACGCACCAGTTTGGCTCCGAATATCATTACTCAGGACCACACACACCTCAATTGCTTCGATGCTGCCACATCCATAAATGAGACGGATACTCCAGTGGAAGCCACATTTTACTCTAGCTTGTCCATTTTTGTCGTAATTTGAGGAAAAGTCAGCAAAGCGCATTGTGTGGAGCATGCTTCTGCACGTCGCGCAGATTTGGACATTTAGGAAGGCAACTAAACGGAGACTGGAAGCATTTGAAATGTGGGTATGCGGAGTATGTAAAATATTATATGGACCGGAGAAGTGGCTAATGAAGATTTGCTGAATGAGTTGGCGAAAGAATAATAATTCAACTGACGATAAGAAACAGGAAGAAAAACTGGTCGGGTCATTCAATGAGAAAATATTTCATGCGTGTGCATACTATGGAGGGAATAGTGAAAGGAAAACAAGACAGCAGACAATATAACCGTGGAAGGAAGATAAGTGCTTTTGAATAGACCCGTGTAGGACAGAGATATACAATTAGTAGGATTCGGATGTTCAAGAAATGTCAAATATTTCCCGTCTTCCGTTTTCGCTATTTCTTGGAAGTAAGTAGGAATAGGACGTTTATGAGCATATTATTAGTCTTATTTTATTTTTAAACAGTGAAAGTTTCAAGGTCCGTCTCTGTGGTGTAGTGGTTAGTGTGATTAGGTGCCATCCCCGGAGGCCCGGCTTAGATTCCCGGCTCTGCCACGAAATTTGAAAAGTAGTACGAGGGCTGGAACGGGGTCCACTCAGCCTCGGAAGGTCAACTGAGTAGAGGTGGCTTCGATTTCCACCTCAGCCATCCTGGAAGTGGTTTTACGTGGTTTCCCACTTCTCCTCCGGGCAAATGCCGGGATGGTACTTAACGTAAGGCCACGGCCGCTTCCTTCCCTCTTCCTTATCTTTCCCTTCCAATCTTCCCATCCTCCACCAAGGCCCCTGTTCAGCATAGCAGGTGAGGCCGCCCGGGCGAGGTACTGGTCATCCTCCCCAGTTTTATCCCCCGCCCCAGAGTCTGAAGCTCCAGGACGCTGCCTTTGAAGTGGTAGAGGTGGGACTCCTCGCTGAGTCCGAGGGAAAAACCAACCCTAGAGGGTAAATAGATTAAGAAAGAAAGTTTCAAGGCTTCATAATTACATTAATACTAGCCGTAGTACCCGGCGTTGCCAGGATAGTTTTTGAATGTTTACATTTAATATTTGTATTACCAGTTAGTTCAGTGTGAAGTGAATGCTTATAGAATTCTTTTTGATATGTTGATTTTACGACTTATCATGTAGTTTTTTTTTTTTTTTTTTGCTATTTTGCTTTACGTCGCACCGACACAGATAGGTCTTATGGCGACGATGGGATGGGAAAGGCCTAGGAGTTGGAAGGAAGCGGCCGTGGCCTTATTTAAGGTACAGCCCCAGCATTTGCCTGGTGTGAAAATGGGAAACCACGGAAAACCATCTTCAGGGCTGCCGACAGTGGGGCTCGAACCCACGATCTCCCGGATGCAAGCTCACAGCCGCGCGCCTCTACACGCACGGCCAACTCGCCCGGTATCATGTAGTTTTATAGTTATTTAGATGTATCTGACTTCAAGTTTTAGATTATTTAATTATCGAGTAAACACTAATCTCGGTCATTTTATAGTACTTACTTTTAAGCCCTTCTCAGCTTCTGCCTCGATGGACGCTGAACGTGGACTTAAACGCTATCCATAGCGTCACAGTTCGTATCAGCGACACATAAACAATGGATTTCGACATTAATATTGGTTATTTTCCTTATTTTTGCAAGTTAGCCCCTCTCATTCCCCAACACCAGCGGGGGCTAGGTGTATCTGACCTCCACAGTAATGTTTTCTATATAGTAAGCCATATGTATACTAAGTTTCATTGAGAGATATGCTAAAACATACACACATCCTTAAACTCTGTCCCTTTGGACGTTTTCAATATTTTGCCAGTTCTCATCCGCCTGCCGAGTAAGACTGAGCTTTATCTTAAACGGCATCCAGAGTGTTACAGTTCATCTCAGCGACCCCGAAAACTATAGATTAGACACAAATTTCGGTCATTTTCGGTTAATATTTACATTTCGCCCCTACTTTAGAGGCTAGGAGTCTCTTACCGCTAGGGTATATTTCTCCAGACAGTAGGTCCAGTATACACACATGCGTCCATTCTCTCGGTCTTCGAAATTTTGTTTTTCACTTTTTCTCACCGCTATACGAAAGGAGGCAGAAATTTGACTTCTAAAAAAAATTGGAGCGTTACTATTCATCTCAGCGACCACGAAAAGAATGGATTCAACACTATTTTCGATTATTTCTACATCTCATCCCGTCGTAGGTGTGCTAGGGTTGTCATAACTCCACGCACTTTGTCTCCTGATGATAAGTCATAAGTGTCCAAGTTTGTTTGAAATTGTTCCCGTAGTCCCGAAACGTATGGATTCAACACTAATATCGGTCATTTTCAGTCTTAATTACATTTCGTACCCTTATCTAAGGCTTCAAGGGGTGTCTTTCCCCCTTAGTATTTTTTTCAGGTAGTAGGTAATATTTGTATTAAGTTCTGCTGACAGTTATACTGGAACGTACAAAAAACATCCCTAATCTCGGTCATTTGGATATTTTCTGTTCTTGACTCCTTCTCACCCGCCTGGCAATTGGGGATCAACTTGGACTTAAACGACAACCGGAGTGTCACTCCTCATTTAAGCGACACCTAAAACCATGGATGTGATATTATTTTCGATTATTTTATATCTAACACCCTTCCTAACCACTCACCACAAACGGGGCCTTAATTTGGACTTTAAATGTCCAGAGTGCCACTATTCACCTCAGCGACCCTAAAAACTGTGGATTCGACACTAATTACGATTATTTTTATATATCACTCCCCCTTGCCCCCCACCCTAAAGGGGGCTGAACTTGAAATTAAGAATTTTCCGGGATGTCACTGTTCATCTAAGCCACCCCGAAAAGTATGGATTCGACACTATTTTCGTTTATTTTTATATATGACCCCCTAATGGTTCCTGGGGTGTCTTATCCCCACGTGGTTTGTCTCCTGATACTAAAAATCCGGAGTGTCGCTATTCACTTTGGCGACCCCGAAAACTACGTATTCGACACAATTTTCGCTTACATGTATATATCACTTCCCCCTCGCCCCCACGCCAAAGGGTCTGAACTTGGACTTAAAAAATTTGGAGTGTCACTATTCATCTCAGCAACCCCAAAAAGTATGTATTCGACACTACTTTGATGATTTTCATATCTCAAGCCCCCCGCCCCCCCACTCCTAATGGTTCCTGGGGTGTCTTATTCCCACGTGGTTTGTCTCCCGATATTAAAATTTCGGAGTGTTACTATTCACCTCGGCGACCCCGAAAACTGTATATTTGACACTAAATACTATTATTTTTATATCTCACCCCCCTTGCTCCCCGCCCCAAAGGGGGATGAACTTGGACTTAAAAAAAATCCCGGGGTGTCACTATTCATCTAACCGACCCCAAAAGTATGCATTCGACACTACTTTCGATGATTTTTATATCTCACCCCTTCGCCCCCCGCGCCAGTGGGGTTCCTGGGGTGCCGTACCCCCACGTGGTTTGTCTCCTGATCGTAAAAATCCGGAGTGTCAGTATTCATCTCAGCGACCCCGAAGAGTACCCGACATTCTTTTCGATTATTTTTATACATCACTCCCCCTTTGACCCCCACCCTAAAAGGGGTTGAACTTGGAATTTAAAAAATCGCGGGATGTCATTATTCACCTAAGCGACCACGAAAAGTATGGACTCGACACTATTTTCGATTATGTGTATATATCACTCCCCCCTCGCCCCCACCCCAAAGGGGGCTGAACTTGGACTTTTAAAAAATTCGGAGTGTAACTATTCATCTCAGCGACCCCGAAAAGTATGGATTCGACACTATTTTCGTTTATTTTTATATATGACCCCCCTCGCCCCCCGCCCCTAAGGGTTCCTGGGGTGTCTTACCCCCACGTGGTTTGTCTCCTGATACCAAAAATCCGGAGTGTCGCTATTCACTTTGGCGACCCCGAAAACTATGTATTTGACACTATATTCGATTATTTGTATATATCACTCCCCCCTCGCCCCCACCCCAAAGGGGGCTGAACTTGGACTTTTAAAAAATTCGGAGTGTAACTATTCATCTCAGCGACCCCGAAAAGTATGGATTCGACACTATTTTCGTTTATTTTTATATATGACCCCCCTCGCCCCCCGCCCCTAAGGGTTCCTGGGGTGTCTTACCCCCACGTGATTTGTCTCCTGATACCAAAAATCCGGAGTGTCGCTATTCACTTTGGCGACCCCGAAAACTATGTATTCGACATTATTTTCGATTATTTATATATATATCACTCCCCCCTCGCCCCCACCCCAAAGAGGCTGAACTTGGACTTTAAAAAAATTGGATTGTCACTATTCATCTCAGTGACCCCGAAAAGTATGGATTCGACACTATTTTCATTTACTTTTATATATGACCCCCCTCGCCCCCCGCCGCTAAGGGTTCCTGGGGTGTCTTACCCGCACGTGGTTTGCCTCCTGATACCAAAAATCCGGAGTGTCGCTATTCACTTTTGCGACCCCGAAAACTATGTATTTGACACTATTTTCGATTATTTGTATATATCACTCCCCCCTCGCCCCCACCCCAAAGGGGGCTGAACATGGACTTTTAAAAATATCGGAGTGTCACTATTCATCTCAGCGACCCCGAAAAGTGCGGATTCGACACTCTTTTCGTTTATTTTTATTTATGACCCCCCTCGTCCCCCGCCCCTAAGGGTTCCTAGCGTGTCTTACCCCCACGTGGTTTGTCTCCTGATACTGAAAATCCGGAGTGTCGCTATTCACTTTGGCGACCCGGAAAACTATGTATTCGACATTATTTTCGATTATTTGTATATATCACTCCCCCCTCGCCACCACCCCAAAGGGGGGCTGAATTTGGACTTTTAAAAAATTGGAGTGTCACTATTCATCTCAGTGACCCCGAAAAGTATGGATTCGACACTATTTTCATTTATTTTTACATATGAACCCCTCGCCCCCCCGCCCCCAGGGGTGTTTGGGATGTCTTACCCCCACGCGGTTTGTCTCCTGATACCAAGTCATAAGTGTATCAAATTTGGTTGAAATCGCTCCAATGGTTTGGGAGGAGATGTGGTACAAACCCACCCACCCACCCACCCACATACATACAATGACTTTTATATATATATAGATTAATAGAGCTGACATAAGGATACCTAAAGAAAGTTTAGTGAAAGTGTTAAAGTAAGAAATTGCGTTAAAGAGTTTGGGAAGGAGTACTTCTCTCCCGAAGGAAAAATCCTTTTATGCAAAGTGTGCGAAATTAAAGTTAGTTCTTTAAAGCATTTTAATGTCCCGAAGCATAGCAATAGGTGTAGACACAAAAAAGCCGAGATTAGTAGGGAATAAAAGGTTTATAACTTTGTCTGTGTATATTTTACTTCCATTAAATATTTTGTGCCTACGGCGCATTCTTAATTCCGATAACTAACACGACTTTCATTGGTTTTCAGGAGCTGCGCGGGTCTCGGTCATCTTGTGTAAGACTGAAATATTAACGGAAGATATCTTCGGTAGTGACCACAGTTAAATATTGATAATAGTTATATGATAGAGTCTAGTAGAATTAAATGACCTAATAAGGAAATTAATTGAAGTAGTACAATAAGACTACAGTGTCTCTCATATAAACTTAGACCGAACGCAAAGTGTTTGCACTCTGCGCTAAGGCAGCTGCAGTATGGGAGGCGCGCGAACAGCCTGCACGTGTTCGACCTGGCAAGCATGAGTCGCCAGTCTGAATCTCAGCTGTTAACATGGTGAGACAGTTATTAAACGAACACCGTATTTTCGTGTGTAAAACTTATGGTTTCATCCTAAAGGTCGTGTGAACGATCATAACTCTCACTATTGGTGTACAGAAAATCCTAATAGTGTTTATGAAACTCCTCATTATGATAGGAAAATTGGTGTTTGGTGTGCTGTTAGTGCAAGATGAATAATTGGGCCTATATTTTCGAGTCGACAGTAAATGCAGAGAGGCACCAAGATGGCATTTTGACGTTGTTCTTCCAACAGTTAACGGAAGAAGGAAAATCACGTGGGTGGTTTCAACAAGATTCAGCCCCTGCTCATACAGCAGAAGATTCCATTCTTACAATCTCGGAAGTGTTTGCAGATAGAGTGATCAGTGATGGTCTATTTTCCCCTCGTTCTCCAGATGTAACAGTGTGTGATTTTTACTTGTAGAGTAAACTGAAAGGGAACGTTTACCAAGAAAATCCTTACACATTGGAGGAATTACGAATGAATTCAGAAACATTACAGTAGCATAACTCACTCGCGTTGGTCAGAGTGTGGTTACCAGATACAATGCCTCTATAATCCTGGAAGAACGACACTTCCAGCATCTTTTATAAGGCAGCTGCCGCAGCGCAGAGTACAAGCACCGTGTGTTTGGTCTAAGTTTATAAGGGATATCTTGTATATAATGAATAGTATCTTTAATATGAAAGAACAAGTGGAAAAAGTCATTTGATGGAAGTACACATGTTTGGTTATATTTTCCTTTTTTGGAGGGAGGTGGGAGTCATATTTAGCTATTTTAAGAGCATATTTGGCTGTATATTTGAGCGACCTTTTAGCTGTTAAACATTCGAACCCCAGTAATTAGTGAAAATTGTCGTTAATTGTCGAGTATAATTGCGTGTGTATGTGCTGATTGGGTCATTCTCGATTAAATTAATTAAATTAAACTGTCAGTGTTTTATTCGCATTCACTATTCACTCCATTTCTAGCATGTATTGTTTACAGTACCTATCTTTTCTGGTATAGGCTGGAACAAAATTATTAATTTCATTGTCGGGTTTGACAATATGAAAGTGACTGAGGTTTGAGCTTTGCTAGTAATGTCATTCTTTGCACAGCAAGGCCCTCTGATGGCTATTGTGAAAATATCGGTCATAGTACCGGATGGTGTACTTATTTCAGTGGTCCCAGCAGACTTATAAGTAATACCAACATCTATCTCGGTAAGAATAGGATCGGGAAACTACCACACTCGTCATTTTCCAAGTTCGGCATGTATAAAGTATGCACGACCACTGATCAGAGGTGGCTCGCGTACAAGAACACAAGTGCTCGTGAACACCTAGAATCTGGAAGTGGGACCCTGGCTAGCCCTTAATTACTCAGTATCTAACTTGTTAATTAGAATTCTGATCTGCCGCATTTTAAATTTGCCGGGCTCTACGCTTCAAACTTCCAGCATTGCTTGTTTGTGCGCATCGGTCTTGTGCTCTTGCTGTGGCAGGTTTCGCGCATGTGCGAGTGACGATGACATCATACCTCACGGAGTTGTTACTGTATACGAAGTGCACATCGTCCAATATGCTCCTTTAACCAAACCTTACTAGATGGTACTGCCATCTTTACGAATTTTATGCCAACTCATAATTATTTGAAAAACAGTAGTTTTTGTGTTAGACTTCAGTGTATACCTCGCGGTCTTTAAGCTGATGAAGACTAATTTGTGTCACTGTTATTGTGTAGTGTGTCACTGTAAATGTACTGG
This sequence comes from Anabrus simplex, assembly GCF_040414725.1. Lineage (NCBI taxonomy): Eukaryota > Metazoa > Arthropoda > Insecta > Orthoptera > Tettigoniidae > Anabrus > Anabrus simplex. The sequence goes on along the minus strand of NC_090270.1, from coordinate 222,184,272 downwards.
CTTCGAGAAAGTATAGAGAATCGTGTCTGTCAATTGAGTTTTCACATTTATTTATTTTGATTAGGCAAGGCAATCGTGAACTCTATAGATTCAATATAAAAAAACGATACCTTTACATCTAAAAAGTGACAAGCATTTTATTTAATACGTTGTTATTGTCATTATTACCGATAGATTTTGTGAACACCCAGTATTCTGTTTCACGAGCCACCACTGACGATGCAATTATAGGGGATCCAGCTGGCCTTTGAACTGATTACTGAACATGTTATTCAAAGACTACTGATTAAGGAAACTTTCTAAAATACAGATGACGGTAATAATTCATGAATGTACAATAGGCGATTTAGTACCTTGTTGACACTACTTGGGACCTGGCATTCCTCAAAGAGACGTCACCACAGCATTTGTATGCTGCTATAAATGTTAACAGTTGTGGTGCCAGGTACAGACAGTGAAGATTAGCAGTTCTTTCTCCCAATGTAAGTGACATCACAATGAGTCGGCAGGGCCTTTGAACATCACAACATCCGGTTATTGAAGTCTCACGCACGTTCACAATAGAACTATTTATCACCGTTATGTTCAATATTGTCGCCGTTACGTGCACAGTCATAATAACAGAAACGACTATCTTAATGCCACAGATATCCCGTCTCTAGACTTGCACAAACTGTTTGGTTACATGATAGAGGCCTACCGTAAAGTGGGTTCAATGGAAAATAGAGATAAAACCATTGTGTGGCTCATAACTTTGCGTGCGATATGTGGAAATACCTTTTCATAGAAGTTCCTAGTAACTAACCTAACACTATGGCACTACAGCCCTGACGGGCCTTGGCCTACCAAGCGACCACTGTTCAGCCCGAAGGCCTGCAGATTACGAGGTGTCATGTGGTCAGCACGACGAATCCTCACGGCCTTTATTCTTGGCTATCTAGGCCGGGGCCGCTAACTCACCGTCAGATAGCTTCTCAATTCAAATCACGTAGGCTGAGTGGACCTCGAACCAGACCTCAGATCCAGGTAGAAATTCCTGACCTGGCTGGGAATCGAATCCGGGCCTCCGGGTAATAGGCAAGCACGCTACCCCCACACCACGGGGCCGGTAGAAGTTCTCACCGCCTCCTTGGCTGAATGATCAGCATACTGGTCTTCAATCCTAAGGTTCCCAGGTTTGATTCTCGGCTTTGCTAGTGATTCTAAATGCTTATGGTTTATTCGTATGACTCTGGCTGCGCGCTTTGGGTAACGTAGCTGTGAGCTTGCATTCGGGAGATAGTGGGTTCGAACCGCACTCTCGGCAGCCCTGAAGGTGGCTTTCCGTGGTTTCCCTTTTAAAATAATTTGGTTTACGTCGCACCGACGCAGATAGGTCTTATGGCTACGTTGGGGTAGGAAAGTGCTAGGAGATACAGCTCCAGCATTTGCTTGGTGTGAAAATAGGAAACTACGAAAATACATCTTCAGGGCTTCGAACCCATTATCTTCCGAATGCAAGCTCACTGCTGCGTGACTCTAACCGCACGGCTACGTGTTCGGTGTTTCCCATTTTCATACCAGGTAAATGCTGGGGCTGTACCTTAATTAAGTCCACGGCCGATTCCTTTCCTCTCCATCGTCACCGTAAGACCTACCGGTGCCGGTACGACGCAAAGAAAAATAAGGAACACTTATCGTTTGAGGTCGGAATTGCGTCCGAGGTCTGGCAATAAAAGTTTGAGACCGGTCAATTCTCCTTACCCCATGAAATGCATATAATATTTGTTTCCGTTTCCAGATTGCAAGTAATAAGAACTAGATGTTAAAAAGTGATCGGCTGTACTAGGTACAGACACTATCGAGTTAAAAAATGTGAAATGTCTATAGTGTATTATAATTTAAAAAATTTAAATTGTCTTTTGCACACTGCTTAGCAACTGAAAATATTTTATCGAACAACGGTGAATTATGTGAGAGGTACGAGATGTGTGATTTGCAACAGTGCTCTTTGTTTTCACAAGAAGCTCAAGTTTATGACGATCCTGTAGCCATCCCATTCCTTCTGCAGATATGCTTTTGGTCTTATTCCATCCTTTATTGAGTCTAGTTTCCTCCTGTGTACGTTTTCTATACTAGGTTTTTAGACTTATTTTTCGACATTTGTAAAGTAGGTTGAATTTGTCAATTTTCTGTCATAAAACCTTCAATATTTTAAAAGTAGTCACATTTCAGTTTTCTGTTGTATGGTATATCTCGTCAAAATGAACTGAATTACACCACACTCGTCTCTTCGAGATATCTGCATCCTTAGCTACATCGCGCGTGGACTGACTTTCGACCGCCCAAAACAAACCTTAAATAGGCGGCCATCTTGTGATGACGTCATATTGCACTACGTCAGCTATATAACATGGTCTCGTCTTGTACACTCAACCTTCTATTTTAAAATAATTCCCGTTGTTTAATATTTTTATTTATAATCAATTTAGTGTTAAGTACATGAAAAATACCCGTATCACACCAAGTTTTCGCCGGAAAACCCTGACACCAATTTGAATGACATTTCAAGTAAAGAAACAACCTTGAATTTACATCAGTTAACATCAATTAATATATAGCATTTCAGTATTCTATTGCTTGTTGCTATAAAACATGTTAAACCATTTTCCTTACCTACTTCTTTAGGAGCTACCTGGCCGAAGCGGTAAAGGCGTGCTCAGTTCATCCGGAAGGAAAGGGGTTCGATTTCCCGGCAGGAAATCGAGAAATTCAAGAAATAAGTTATCTACTTTCGGAGGTGCTCATGGCCTCGAGGTTCACTCAGCCTCAGAAAAGAAGCCCGGGCGTAAAACAAACCACTCTACCCCACCAACAGCCGAGGTTATGGAGAGTGGAAGCCTTTACCTTCCATCCCTCCCAGGGCCTTCATGTCCTGTAAAGAGATGACTTTACTTCTCTCTTTTTTTGCTAGGGGCTTTACGTCGCACCGACACAGATAGGTCTTATGGCGACGATGGGATAGGAAAGGCCTAGTTGAAAGGAAGCGGCCGTGGCCTTAATTAAGGTACAGCCCCAGCATTTGTCTGGTATGAAAATGGGAAACCACGGAAAACCATCTTCAGGGCTGCCGATAGTGGGATTCGAACCTACTATCTCCCGGATGCAAGCTCACAGCCGCGCGCCTCTACGCGCACGGCCAACTTGCCCGGTAGTTTTACTTCTCTAGAAAGGTATATTGTTACCTTTCGTGGTAAGAAGCGACCAAAAGGGGGGCGAGGGTCTCTTAACTTGAAAGCGTGGTTTGACGACCAAGCCCTAACTGAGTCTGGCATTCATTCCACTTGTGTCAGGTTTTCCAATGCCGATGGTGTTAGGTTTTCGAGACAGTCTTTCTTTTCACGCCCTTTGTGGCGATACCTTCAATCTTCGAAGTGTGGGACTTCTTCAGTTTCTTATCTCTGATTAGTGTTAATAGATGATGGTTGCCCAGGTGTACTTACTCTTAAAACAGTAATCACCACCACCACCACTTCCTCCTCCTCTCGTGGTCAATAGCAATCCAAAATATAAGGGTGGAACAGACTTACTTCCCTAGGAACAACGTGATACTAGTATACCTACTTACTATAGTGGAAGTGGAAAAAGGTCATTAATGTCCATTGAAAGGGCTCTATTGACTTGAATGTCATTGCTTTAAGGGGGTAGATACATATAAACGCATGTTAAAGGTTTTATTTCTACAATATACATTCCTGTACGATGGCTGGAACGGTGTCCACTCAGGGTTGTGCGATTCCTACCTCAACCAAACTCGAAGTGGTTTTCCGCGGTTTCCCACTTCTTCAGACAAATGCCGGGATGGTCCCTAACTTAATGCCACGCCCGTTTTCTTCCCTCTTCCTTGTCTATCCCTTCCAATCTTCCCATATCCCCACAAAGTCCATGTTCAGCATAGCAGGTGTGGCCGGCTGGGCGAGGTTCTGGTCCTCCTCCCTAGTTGTAGACCTATTCCCGCAACCCAAAGTCTCAAGCTCCAGGATACTGCCTTGAGGCGGTAGAAGTGTGATCCCTCGCTGAGTCCCAGGGAAAAGCCAACCCTGGAGGGTAAACAGATTAAGAAAGAAAGAAAGACAGGAAGAAAAAAAGGGGAAAAAAGGAGAGATACATAAACAAGTATTTTTAAGCTTTTCTTTCTACAATATACACTCCTCTGTAATCTGGCGAAAAACGTAATTATCTCCATAACCTCAAAAGATATGTCTGTAAATATCCAGGTATATCACTTACTATGTACGTCATATGGTTGTTATTCAACTTGCGTAACTTTTTATTATTACTTATGGTTTTCATTGAATATTTCATGGTACTGATAATTAGAATTTTCAGGGTTTTATTTCTTTGACACAAGCAATATAATTTTTAAAAAGGTTCCAAATCAAATCAAACCAAGATCTCTGGCACTACAGTACTGCATGACTTGGCCTACCAAGCGACGACTGTTCAGCTCCAAGACAGACAGATTACGAGGTGACCTAAATTAAGTTCCCTCATATCTGAAATTAAAAACAGTGTGTGAAAGTATGTTGAACAATTATTAGGTGACATGTTAAAAAAGCAGCAACCTGTTTACAGCCTCGTATCGGTAGATTTACTTTCACGTAAAAGAACTCCTGCGGGACTAAATTCCAGCACCTCGGTGTCCCCGAAAACCGTAAAAGTAGTTAGTGGAACGTAAAAACGATTATTATTATTATTATTATTATTATTATTATTATTATTATTATTATTATTATTATTATTATTATTATTATTGTAAAATAATCTTGGCGTTGTCACATACTGTAGCCATAGAATGAGCAGTTCTCTGAGATTCTTCTCAGTATAGTTTTATTTATAAGGGTCTACATAACGACAGTTATTTTATACATTACAGTGACCGATTCTACGAAGTCGTTGCTAACAGTGAGTTATGCAGTTGCCTTCAGTGCCATTTCTGGTCTTCCCAAGGTCCATTCGGTTTTCAAACAAACTTATAGCAGATACCGGATTCACTTCCCGTGTATAGCTGTATCTTAATGTTGTAACTAACTGACTATAAACTTGAGTGCTGTTAGTTTCCTGTTGGTGTTTAGCCTTGGCCCACGTTTTGAGCTGTGGAGTGCGGTTCCAAACAGCAGTCTGGATTCTGTCAGGAGTTGCGAACTTGGACACGAGCCAAAACTGACCTCAGTTCTTCAAACTTTCTCTCTAACGATGTTAGTTTCAAAGATACTATGTTATTTAAATGAATGATTTCTTCCTCACGTCATTGCTGAGGATATCTGTAGTCAAGCAAGAAATATAAGGCCTGAAGAAGTCTCAGGGCTCGTTTACAACGAAACACCGCACCTTGCGTAGCCCTTTTTCCCGCAATATAAAACGTGGTAGCAAATGGCAGCGGTTACAACAGAGCATTGCACATTTCGCACTGACCACGGAACGAGCCTTAACACCGCACCTGCAAAGTATTGAGAAAATAATAATGTTACTGTTTTTACGAGAAGCCTCCGTGGCTCACGCTGCAGCGCGCCGGCCTCTCACCGCTGGGTTCCGCGGTTCAAATTCCGGTCACTCCATGTGAGATTTGTGCTGGAAAAAGCGGAGGCGGAGGAGGTTCTTCTCCGTGTTCTCCGGTTTTCCCTGTCATATTTCATTCCAGCAACACTTTCCAATATCATTTCATTTAATCTATAGGTTATTAATCATTGCAGCCGACACAGTTCCTATCCTCGCCGCTAGATGGGGCTTCATTCCGTCAAATGACTGAAAACAGGCTGTGGATTTTCATTTTCATTATTTTTACGCCTCATTAACTACTTATTTGGATGATTTTTAGAGAGGGCGAGGTGCTGGAATTTAGTCTCGCGGGAGTTCTTTTACGTGCCGGTAAATCTACCAATACGAGTCTGAAGTATTTGAGCACCTCAAATACCACCGGACTGAGTCAGGATCGAACCTGACATCTGGGGTCAGAAGGCCAGCGCCTCAACCATCTGAGCCACTCAGCCAGGCGCAAATTAATGATCCGACGGTCTGGTTGAAGTGCCGAATAATATTGTATAAAGATAAATTAATTATTTGGACTACTAGTGAAATTGTTGTCCGACTCCATGGCCAAATGTTCAAGGGGTCCCGGGTTCCATTCCCGGCCGAGTCGGCTCCGGGGCTAGATGTTTGTGCTGTGTTCATAATTAGAATTCATCATTTGTAGGCCCCATCCTCATAGACGCGCAGGTCGCTCATACAGTGTCAACTCCAGAGACCTGCACCAGGCCTTTCTGGAGGCCACACGCCATTGATTTTGCTTACTAAAAATGTTTCCAATCCGTAACCTGAAGGGACACGAAGGGCCCCCTAGGAGGCCAAGGCAAAGAGGATTTGAATAGGTGATCTAAGGTGCCACCGAGCGAGTGGTTGCGCAGTTTGGTTTGCACAGCCGTGGGTTAGAAACCCACTGTCGACAGCCCTGATGATAGTTTTCCGTGGTTTCCCATTTTCAGCAGGAAAATGCCGGGGCTGTACACTATTCAAGGCCATGGTCATTCCTTTCCACTCCTAGTGCTTTCCTGTCCCATCGTCGACGTAAGACGTATATATATATATAAAACAAATAAGATGAAGAGAAGATGAGGGGGTGGCGGCCGTTACCTGGAAACTCTTTCTCATGACTGCAGACGGGGATCACACCTCTACCTCCGGAATGCGGAGATTGCATAGTTAGCAACGCTAGCTCCTGTTAAGCCGAAGCTCACTCTGTTCAAGCTTATTTTAACTTAGAATACGTCTTTCGTTTCGTTCGTGTACTGTGACCCGCCTAGTATTTCAAGCGTCACACGGGAGTGTTTATTAAGTTCGGCTTGGTAGACTGAGGTGTAATAGCAACTTCTGGCTTAGTGAGGAAAGCAACGGAAAACTACCTCTCTCCTTATTTCCCTAGGACGCCTCTTCATTGGCACCTGGGCCACCTAATGGATGATGGCTGAGCTGTTGAGGTCCAAACCAGCCTCTGGGCTGAGCACTCAACGTACATATCAGAACTTTGCTTGTATCTAAATGGTCAATATACGATGATTGGCTGAAGGACGAAAATATTTTTGAAATTAGTTTCAAAAGTCGGTGACGTCATGCTGTCTGGTCGAGGTGTCCGCCATTTTGTGTTGAAATTGTCGCGACGCAGTGAAATTAATATGGCTCGCAACTCCTTGGTGCTGGAGTATTGTGAGTGGTATCATTACATTTAGCTGAATTGATCACCATAACGTTCATAGTTTCGTGATAAGGTCAGTTGAAATTTTAAAATTGTGTTAAATTTTGCAAAATGCCGAAATCTCTTCGGTCCAAATGGATCAGAAATTACTGTAGACGCATTCAGAAAGATGGAAGATATTGTGAGGAATCGAGCAAGAGTTTGTGCAGCCCGGGCAAGCGGCCCAACACAACAGTCTTTCTTGCTGGAGAACCGCTGGTGATGACCGACATGTTCAAGTATCCCGGATCAGTCATCACAACTGATGGAATTTCTACCCAGATGTCAAGCACCGCATTAGTGTTGGTTGGACGACGTGGCAGTCCCTACTGGTGTTCTATGTGATAAGTAGGGCCCGGATTTAAAAAAAATGCATATGCGCATATGCAATTGCATATTTTGACATATTTTGAGGGTTAGTGCATATTCTAGACGTAACAGCATATTCCGGTATATAATGTCTGAATTTTAGGATAATTACAAGAACTACTAAAATAAATCTGTTTTGTACATCCCTAGCTAGTTGCCTATTTTATGTGCATCCCTCGTTAGTTGGTATTTTCGACTGTCTGTGTAACGGCACTTTACTTTCACAACTGACAATGGCAACAGATAGCTTAGGTGTGGGTAGGCAGGCTGGACTTCCCTGAATTCCTTTCTCTACCACAGCAGATATTAATCTCAGGGGGCTGGGCACTTGGTCAGGACAGAAGTATCTTCAGTTCACTCGTTACGTTCCATTTTAATACCCTGCATCTCATTTCTAAAAGTGTTAGTTTTTAAAAAATGCCTAAGGAAAAGAGCAGCAGAAGAGATTTACTAAATCAGTGGGTGTCGGGTAATTGGGACTATTCAACAGATGGTGTCATCGTGTACTATCAAGTTTGCTCAAAGGAAGTGAAATGTGAAAAGAAATTTCAGCTTGAACAGCATTCAAAAACAACTGCACATATTAAAGCAAAGGAGGAGAAGAACAGCACACCACAACAACTACTTCTTACACAGGTAAAACCCAAGTCCTGTAGTCTTAATACATTTTCAAATGATCTTTGTAGAGCTTTCGTATGCAGCAACATTCCATGGAATAAATTAAACAATCCAGTTCTGCGATCATTTCTCGAGAAATATTGCGTAAATCAAAAAATACCAGATGAATCAACTCTTAGGAAAAATTACCTACCTCCGCTATATGAATCTACCCTGGAGTTGATCCGTTCTGATATCGGAAGGAACTGTGTCTGGATATCGGTGGATGAGCCAACGGATTCTTGTGGCCGTTACATAGCAAATTTCGTGGTTGGTAAATTACATCCAGACGAACCCGGTAAGCCACATCTTCTTGCTAGTAAAGTACTAGAGAAAACCAGCCATAGCACAATAGCAAGATTTGTAAATGATTCTCTGCGACTATTGTGGCCATCTGAAATTGAGACTAATTGTTGTAAAGTGCTTGTACTGCTCACAGATGCAGCTTCGTATATGTTGAAAGCAGCAAAGGCCCTCCAAGTATTTTATCCAAAACTCATACACGTAACCTGTTTAGCGCACGGATTACACCGCATTGCAGAAGAAATACGCGCACAGTTTCCAGCTGTTAACAATTTAACTGGATGTGGGAAGAAACTGTTTCTGAAAGCACCAGCTCGTGTCCAGCACTACAAAGATTGTCTACCTGAAGTTCCTTTGCCACCTGAACCTGACCTGACTAGGTGGGGGACATGGTTATCTGCAGTATCATTTTATCAGGAACATTTTAATGAAGTGAAAGATGTGGTTACAAAACTTGAAGATGAGCATATTGTGTGTGTCTGTGATGCAAAAGGTGTGTTTGAAACCGCTACTGTTTATCAAGATGTGAATTTCATTCATGCACATTTTTCTAAACTTCCAAAAGCCATTGAGAGCTTAGAATCTTCTGGTACTCCCCTCCATGAATCACTTGATCTCGTTGAAAAAACTGCATCTTCGTTGAATTACGCTCCAGGCGAAATTGGAGAGAAGATTAAATGCAAGTTAGAAAAGGTGTTGAATTCGAACCCAGGACTGAAGAAGATCAAGTTAATTAGTCAATACTTGAGTGGAACTAGGGTATCCTTGCCAGATGTATGCTCCGAAACGTTGGTGCCCATGTATAAGTACTGTCCAATTACGTCAGTTGATGTAGAACGATCATTTTCAGCCTATAAACTCATTTTGACGGACAACAGACATAGTTTGTCTCCAGAAAACATTGAAAGACTACTAGTTACCTATTGTGATGCTTCTTTTTGCAATAAATGATACCTGTAAATAGGTAAGTGAATAAAATTGCATGTTTTTAAGAGCATATTTCCTTATTTTCCGTGCATATATTGTAACTTTTTAGTGCATATTTGCATGCATATTTTCAGGTTTTTAGTGCATATAAATCCGGGCCCTAGTGATAAGTCAGTCAAACTTGAAGGGCAAAGTGTACAAAATCACTATCTGGAATGCCCTCATGTACGGCTCCGAATGTTAAGTAAGACAAAAGGAGCATAACCATCAAATACAAGTCACATAAATGGGGATACTGCGATGATTGGCGGACGTCACCCTGCATGACAAAGTGCGCAATGAACATGCGCGAGGATCTTTTAAAGCTGTGCCCATCAACGACAAGATGAAGGTAAAACAGCTGCGGTGGTACGGCCACGTCAGAAGACGTGTTGAACACCATTTGGTACAGAAAGCTTTTGTCGTCGAAGAGCTGAAGAGGGGCAGAGAACGTCCAAAGGCAACATGGAAACGAACTGCTGAAGTGCTGCTAGATCTAGTGCCAGAACGTCGGAGATACTCTCTCCAAGTCAAACGAGGCGACCCTGAGTGAGCTCGGGAGAACCTGTGTTGTGGGTACGTATACAGCTGGGAAAAGAAGAAGAATCAGCCAAAAGGTCTGTAGAGTATCGGCAGTGCAGGGAAGTGGAGGTGTATGTGCTGCGGGACGTACAGCCCAGCACTTCCACCGCGCTTATGCAGCCAGTGGACTGGGAATCAGCTGTAGATGATGAAGCAGTTACTGGGGACCTCTTTGACTATCAGGATGACTAGCCACAGTGGAGGAGGCAAATCGGACGGTCAAGTTTGATAGGATTAAGTAAGCTTACACTAAGCACTTTCGTGTTGTGTTTATAGAGTTTGGTTATGGTTTCTTCAATGTCTTCTTACTTCCACGGTTAATAATCCATTTATTTCTAACCCGAACCTCCTTATAGGCTATTCTCTATTTATCTGTTATAATATAGTGGGTCCTTTGTCACACCTTTAAAGATTCACACCCGTTTTACACTCCTCAGCAATTGTTTTAAACCCATCCAGCAGGCTTTGTACATTTTTTTATGTACCATTCTCCACCAATCTTATTTACCTTTTCAAAACTTCCTCATAACTCTCTTATCAGCTATATTGTACTGCTTAATAGAAATACTTTTATACCACTCCTTTCTATCACATTTATTTTTATCTACGACGAAGACAGCTTCTTGATCATTTATGGCATCCATCACTTCAGTTTCTCTGTAGAGCTCATCTGCTTTTACGAGCATCACTTTTAGAATATTCTTCTTTCTAATTGGTTCCATCACTTTCTGATTTAACTGTCCTTCCCAGATTATATTATACATACCATTTGTTGGTCATGCTTTCTGTCATTTACATTACCTTCCTAATTAAAATTTGGTAAACCGGGCGAGTTGGCCGTGCGGTTAGGGGAGCGCAGCTGTAAGCTTTCATCCGGGAGGTAGTAGATTCGAACTCCACTGTCGGCAGCCCTGAAGATAGTTTTCCGTGGTTTCCCATTTTCACACCAGGCAAATGCTGGGGCTCTACCTTAATTAAGGCCACGGCCGATTCTTTCCAATTCCTAGGCCATTCCTATCCCATCGTCGCCATAAGACCTATTTGTGCCGGTGCGACGTAAAGCAAATAGCAATAAATAAATAAATAATTAAATAAATAAATAAATTTGGTGGGTTGAGGTCACCTGGTACAGTCACGTTCCTTTCTGTGTCGTTCCCCCACATAACTGATTATCTTATCAAATAATTCCTCGCCAATGCCAGCATCACTCCTTACAAGTAAGTCTCTGCACCCCAAAAACTTCACGTTGCCTATTATCTTTAGAGACGGGAATTTCATGTTTTTCATCCTTAACTTAGCTTGCAAATTCTTCATTTACCAATATGAATGCATCATCGTACACATTTCTTACACAGAGGTTCATCTATACTTCTGCAGAAGACCGAGCTCGAAAGCTGCAGTCGCTTAAGTGCGGCCAGTATCCAGTATTCGGGAGATAGTGGGTTCGAGCCCCACTGTCAGCAGCCCTGAACATGGTTTTCGGTGGTTTCCCATTTTCACACCAGGCAAATGTTGGGGCTGTACCTTAAATAAGGCCACGGCCGATTCCTTACAACTTCTAGCCCTTTCCTGTCCCATCGTCGCCGTAAGACCTAACTGTGTCGGTGCGACGTAAAGCAACTTGCAAAAAAAGAAAAAACTTCTGCAGAAAAAAAATATACACTTTTATACTTTTAGAACGAGTTCGAATCATGACATTTGGTATAAATTACCTTCAACGTTGTCTGTCTCTTCCCTATCACAAGTTTATTGCGAAAGTGTGTATTGGACAATTACATCTTAAGGATACGGCAATAACGGGGTATACCAAGTTCAACGTTCTGTTTTTCTGCCATGAAGAGTAAATGCATGGGTCCAACAATTATTAGAAAAATGAACTGATTTTCAGTACCTAAATAAGAAATTTTTATCATGAAAGTATTTCATCATTTGTCAAAATTGCATGGACTTGAAGAACCAGAAGATTCTATTCAAATTATCCCCGCAAAAAGGAAAAAAGAAAAGGAATCCTATAGGCACCTGTGATGTTACAAACATGTTTATTGTACATAATAATGAAAGCATATATCATATTTTTGTCTATTTTCGACTAAAGACCTTGTAGTCTCTGATTTCTTTCTTTGACGGGCAGTAATTAGACACATTGCTGTTTTGATTACACATCAGAGTAAGTACTTCAAAAATAATGCCTATGATCTCCATGCGAGTGTTTGTACTGATGACGAGAATACATCTGATGTGTTTATGTCGTGGCATCGCTTTTAGACCGTCATGTGTCATAACAGCTTGAGAATGTTTCAACATCCCAGTGAAGTGCTCTCGCGTTTTTTTTATTGTGGAGCGATTGTTTAGCTGCCATATTTATACAGTCTAAAGGATAATTAACAGAACTTAATGGTCTCGCGGTTTAAATATATAAACAACCTCCTGCACTAAAAACATTCTTGTCCTTGACTTCAAACTTCAATGTAATGAGAACGGAGATAAGCATATGTGGACTATTTTGTGCGATAACCATAGCATAGGAGAATTATTGGTAGTCTCTACTTCTTAGAAATAGAATTGAAGGATGTGATTTCAAAAACTTCTCAGTCTATTGTTTTTGTAAATTTTGAGGAGACGTAATAAATGTAACGGGAAATCTCGTTAGTTTGATTTTTCACATTTTTCACACAAATTCAAGTTTTTAAAAACGAAGTTGGAAGCAAAAAATTTGAAATTTTAGATTTTCATCTCACCAAGAAATTTAAAATTTCCTGATTAAAGCGGCGAAACCCGTTCAGGAACAAGTTTTAACGTAGACTTACGTTTCTCGACAAGGGTACAATGTGTTTGGGTAGAACGCGAATATCTCCAAGAGTATTTAACTTACGATTATGCTTAATATCTCAATTGACAGATAAAAGAGGAGGCTACCTGTTGAAAAAAAAATCTGCAACGTATTTTTCATGAAATAGCGCTTCAAAGTAAGGCAAAATATGTGACGTCACACGCATACTCTGTTACAAGATGGCGCTGTGCTGACTCGCGCGCTCAGTTGGAGGTTAGCTGTCGTTGTGAATACATCGTGGTCAGTTATAAACAATAAGAAATTTAATCATGGAAAAGAAAGAATTGATTAGGTTTCTCAAAAATAGTGCAAACGAAAGAGTTGAATTATTTCTAATAAGAAAGTCTACGAAAGCCTCAAAATCCTACGGCCGTTACAATAGTGACAGCCTACCGCCAATTTTGTTTATGTTTACTAAGTTAGAGTTTGAATTACTCCAATGTTTACATATTTGCGTCATTGTTTACGTTGGTAGCATTGCCATAAAAGTATGGCTGTCTCCAGGAAGGTGTTTGGTTTATAAATTAGCATTTCATTGCATGAATACTGTAAAATAATAAATTACATTTGTTGGCAACATTTTTTACTATCAATATATCAAACTACAGAACGAACAATATACAAATTCTCATGAAGCCCTTTCTTTTTTCTTTTTTTCTTTGCTATTTGCTTTACGTCGCACCGACACAGAGAGGTCATATGGGGACGATAGGACAGGTAAGGGCTAGGAATGGAAAGGAAGCGGCCGTGGTCTTAATTAAGGTACAGCCCCGGCATTTGCCTGGTGTAAAAATGGGAAACAACGGAAAACCATTTTCAGGGCTGCCGACAGTGGGATTCGAACCCACTATCTCCCGGATGACAGCTCACAGCTGCGCGCCCCTAACCGCAGGGTCAGCTCGCCCGGTGAAGCCGTTTCAGCAATTAACCAAAATTCTAGCAAAGAAATTCTTAGTGCCTAAATTAGACACTCTTACGCGATATTTATTCCCCTGAAATATTACACTGATTGAAAATAAAGTCATGTCAATGCGATTTTTTAAAATGATACCCTCTGCAATTCTCGCGAAATAGGGACGTAAATTTTAAAACTTTAGCATACGTGATTTAGTGCATTCTAATTCACCTTAAACCAACAGCTTAAATCTCTGTGTTTTTTTTTAGAAATCATATTTGATGACACGGATGATTTCGAAAACTGGCGAAGTCCACGGACTGAGCGAGCAAGTTTTCACATGCATACAGTGCATGAAATACATTTATGAACCCATTCAAGTATTTATTTCTGAACTTTGACTTACTAGTATAACAATATTATTGCAAATTTATTTAGTTATTGTAATATTAGCTGTACTGATGGGTTATTGACCAACTTATAACCATACAGTTATGGGAGGCTAATTAGATAACACTCCGATTGACATGGAAGCTCTTTCATGATTCCTTTCCCCCTCCGCTCCTTCCATCCTAGCAGACACAGCCGAACCAACAATAGACTCGATCACGCGAACGAGACCGTTACTTTGAGAAAGCCAGGCCACTAGAGAGGACAACCACCTACTGCACACCATTAGAACTTCATTGACGGTTTCCACTAGATTACTACAATTTACTATGCATCTGTCTTCTACCTAACACAGCTTCTCATATTTTTATATGAGGCCCTTCCGACCCCTCTATAATAAGGCAAAACACCAGCCAACATTATGAAACAATAATGAAGAAAGGGACCGCTAGATTGAGAAGATATTGAGAATGCTGCTATTTCTGAAGCCTTAAAATTTAAGGTGTTTTTTCTCCTTATCACAGGCTTTTCGCCTGCAGGTTAATTCAGGCTTGGTTTCTCTCAAAATGTTTGCTCCCGCTCTCCTCCTGACCAATTTGTTGTGATGGGTTTCCACTAGGATTTTGACAGCGATTTCAAACTGTTTCGTCGTTTTTATAAACTAATAATTTGTAAACTATGAGGTCCACAACCTCACCATGTGCTACTATTATTCATTTCCATCTGCATCATTTGTTTTCTCATTCCCTTGTTTCTTAGGTTAACGCAGTTTTTAGTATCAATTATTATTTCAAATTAACACCTGTTTCACTGAATTTTGTCACAATAAGTTGTTTTTTGCTCTGCATATTGATGTAAATATTGTATATTTGTGTTAATTTTGTTTCCGTCTAGGCTCTCTTTTGTTTGTTTTTTCATTTGCGCTTTCATTATGTTTTTTAGCATTTTTTCAACTCATATTATGTAAATTATTCCAACCCCCCTAATGTTTTCCACTGAAGATGGCTCAAACGAGCCGAAACATGTCTGAACTTGTTTACTCCGTCTAATGACGGAATATATGATGTATTGAATAGGAGGATACTTTCATTTTTCGCCATTGTAAAGTGAAAACCGTCAATACGGAATGATTCTAATATCTTGTAATCCTTTCTCCAATATGTATTCATTTATTCATCTCTTCACTCCTTAATTGATTCATTAATTCATTCGTTCCGGTAATCAAGAACTTTGGAAATCATGCGCCGTCCTCACAATTTGTCTCCAGAAATTTTGGTATTTGCGCTGTTGGTGTCCATTCATCGATGTTGAAAATTCAATTACCAATCTTGTATATCTTACAAATTCATACAGTACGAGCTATTTTTTTTTTGCTAGTTGTTTTACGTCGCACCGACACAGATAGGTCTTACGGTGACGATAGGACAGGAAAGGGCTTGGAGTGGGAAGGAAGCGGCCGTGGCCTTAATTAAGGTACAGCCCCAGCATTTGCCTGGTGTGAAAATGGGAAACCACGGAAAACCATTTTCAGGGCTGCCGACAGTGGGGTTCGAACCTACTATCTCCCGAATACTGGATACTGGCCGCACTTAAGCGACTGCAGTTATCCAGCTCGGTGTACGAGCTATTATAATGGAGATACTCGAGAACTTACATGCTTATTTCTAAGTCCATCAACTTGAGCGTCGTTAACATGAACACATTAATCAGTCGTAATTGTTACGGTGTTTGTTTTTCTGAGGTAGAAACCCACGTGCTCATCAGTTCCTATTGATCATGAACATAATGATGGTTGCTATGGAAATGAGAAGAAAAGTGTAGAGGAACTTCCGATTTATCTAAGAATGAGGGATAATTGACGAACATTGTGCAAAGAAATCATGAGAAGTGCCTTCGGACCAGCGCAGGATGAAAATGGTTGGAGGCATATGAGCCGCACCACCTCATGAACAGGGCCAGTGTGAGACTAGGTGAAACCCGAAGGAACACGGCCAACAGGCAGACTCAAGAAACGGTGGGAGGATGAAGTGAAAATTAATCTACAACATTTCGGAATCGACGACCGGTCATTGGCGTGAGCAAGTTCTCGAGTACCGTTTGAAAATCATTGCACTTGTAGACAAGATTAAGATGGTTATGAGTTGCATAGTGTAGCTCAAATCATACAAGACTCTATGTAGAATGTATCCACATATCAAACACAAAATTCTCAAAAACGAACTGAATGAGGTTTGGCACTACTCTTCAATTTAATCGCTCTTCATCTCTGAAATACTTGATCCTACTTTTCTACGTTGTACGTTGAAATGTTGTACTTCATGATGAGGATATTTAATATTAATTTTCTTTGGCTAATGACTTGATGATTCATTACCTGAGATAGGTTTTCGATGACGATAAGATAGGTAAGATCTAGGACAGGTGGACGTAGCCTTAATAAGCTACTGCCTTTGTCGGCTGTGTCAATGGGAAACACGGAAAATCACCTTCAGCAATGCCTAAGGCGAGGTTCAAAACCATCATATCCTAAATATAAGTTTACAGCTATGCGATTCGTATCGCGCAACCAAGTTGCTCGATTATTTTCATATTAAAACACTACTAAATACTGTCTTTATGTTGCACAGTTTAAAAAAGTATAGCATCTGAGTTCAGTTTCTGTCATGGTCTGGGAATTCACATTTATTTACTCTCTCGGAAGAGAAATGTTCCATCTCTTTACCATACCAGCGACTAGTGACGTTAATCGTCGCCGATCTGTACAATGGCTAGATGCTGATGAGGTCACAAAACACTTGCCGGAACAGAAACTTCAAACGAGGACTGGTGGTGTTCAGCGGATGTTATTCAGTACGGTATTCCTTCCTGAAAAGCGTGAATCCAATATTGTGTAGAACTAATGCATCTGGACGGATTGCATGTTTACAGCGGTCTATGATGATTTATTCTGTTTGACGACAGCGCGCCACCACATGTGTCAAGAACAACAGTTCAAAAACTACATTTCTTACACTGGGAAACTCTTCTTCATCCAACATATTCAGCAGACCTCTCATAAACCAACTGATTTTTTTTTTTAACAATTTGAATTATTCTTTGGCGAGAAACGGACAAGAATGAAGCAATCAGCAAAAGCTGTTTCGAAAATTTTCTTATGTCGAGACAGTCGGGCTTCAACGAAACAGGAATGGATAAACGTACATTTCGTTGAGAGAAGTACACCGCTTTTTTGAAAAGGTAATCAGTAAAATTACAATTACAATTACTTTTCAGAAGGTAATCAGAAAAATTATAATCACATTTACTAATTACTTTTTCAGAAGGTTATCAGTAAAATTACAATTACAATTACTAATTACTTTTCAGAAGGTAATCAGTAAAATCATAATTACTAATTACTTTTCAGAAGTTAATCAGTAAAATTACAATTACAATTACTAATTACTTTTTCAGAAGGTAATCAGTAAAATTACAATTACTTACAGAATGTGAGTCTTTAGGGAATCACTGACAATTTTTTCACATAGGGACGGAATGATACCGAAGTTTGCAAAGAAAAATGCATTGCTCCATGTTGTGCTTATGTTAGCGCAGAGACTTTAAGTGGCTGTCACCACTAGGTGAGACTAGCCAGGCTTTCAAAATGATTGCTCCCAAGTAAAATTTGAGTTTCACTTTCGCGTTTTCATTATTTTCAGGATAACGCGTTCAAAATATGTATTCAAACTTCTGGAAAGGAAATCCCTTAGCCCCTTCACCATCACACGTTTATTCCGGCGCATTCTTAACCACGTAGCCCCTGTGGGTGGAGGTGGTAGAATAACACCCACATTATCCCCTGCCTGTCGTAAGAGGCGACTAAACGGTAGACCAAGCAATCTCACCTTGAGAGCGTGAGTTGGCGACCACGGTTCCGTTAGGTGAGTCTGGCGTTGCTTCCACTTACTTGTGTCACTATCCTCAGTTTCATCCTTCCTGTCTGACCTCCCTTGTTCAGCTATTGTTCTTTCTCGACCTCGACGGTATTAGGTTTTCGAGGCCTAGGGAGCCTTTCATTTTCACACACTTCGTAACACTTTCTTTTGCCGATACCTTCACTTTTCGAAGTGACGGACCTTCTAGATACTGTTAATAAAAGGTGGTTGCCCAGTTGTAGGCTACGTTCTCTTTAAACAATAATCACCACCACCACCACCACCATCACCACCATCTCAACCAGTAACCACAACAACCTGCGAGTAAATGAACAAGTGCATGTCGTTTCTTGGCATTATACCCTTGCGAGTGTTAGGACTCCAAAGTTGTCAAGCTCTCGATGCGATATATATCTATTACTAGAATGTAACGATTACAATTTTATTTTCAGAACGGAATTACGAGTAAGAATTTACATTTTGTCAAAAGTAACGATTACGAGTAAGAATTACATTTTTTTTGTTGCTAGTGGGTTTTGCATCGCATCGACACAGATATGTCTTATGGCGACGATGGGATAGGAAAGGCCTAGGAATTGGAAGGAAGCGGCCGTGGCATTAATTAAGGTACAGCCCCAGCATTTGCCTGGTGTAAAAATGGGAAACCATCTTCAGGGCTGCTGACAGTGGGATTCGAACCCACTATCTTCAGGATGCAAGCTCACAGTCACGCGCCCCTAACCGCACGGCCAACTCGCTCGGTAGTAAGAATTACTAAAAATGTAATCATTACTAGTAATTAACTCAATTGCTTCCCAACTCTGATATTTTAATTCATAAGTTAGTTCCCTTTGTGTGAAGTTTCACTACCAAATTCGACATTTCATGAGCAAAAGCCTGATATTGATGCAGAGACTAGAATTACACTTCCTTACAGAATTTAATGCCTCTATAAATCAGCCCAGATCCATTTCCGATAAAATTTGCTGTTAACAGTGCACTGTGTCTTCTGGTATGGGCTACAGAAGTTGCTACCTTCATTGAGCTGTCTCAGTCTCATCCTTGGATTTGACCATTAGAAATTGAGACTAATGTTAGTGACGCCAGTGATGTTCCAGCCGCTGTGATGAATGGTGTGAAATCATGGCTCATAAGGTCGGTTGGTGTGTAATTTTCAGTGGAATTGACAGACCTATCATATAATTGCACAATCTGGCTCTTCGAGGAAAGCAGCAGGAAACTACGTCGCTTCTCATTTCCCTAGGACACAGGTATAGTGAAGCCTAGGCTGCCTACGACAGCTGATGGCGCATCTGTTGTAGATCCAACCAGCCGTCAGGCTGAAAACTTAACAAACATGCTTCATCATTAAAGATGAGTATCCTTCATGACGTCAACTTTTACTGGCAATGCTAAAAGTTATGTTAATATATTCTCATTTTCTTAAACACATAGTTCGCAAATATTAAGTCGTATTGATGTTTAAAGGGCGTTTTAGAATTGTTTAGAGTTATCCGGCTCCATGGTGGGGGATGGCGTACGTGTCTCTTAGCCGAAGGCTCTGGGTTCGATCCCCGTCCAAGACAAGGATTTTTACCTGGATCTGAGGGCTGGTTCGAGGTCCACTCAGCCTACGTGATTGCAATTGAGGAGCTATCTGGCGGTGAGATAGCAACCCCGGTCTGGAAAGCTAAGAATAATGGGCGAGAGGATACTTCATGTCGGCTACACGACACATTGTAATCTGCAGGCGTTCGCTTTGAAGGCCGAGGCCATCGGAGCTGTTGCACCATGGCGTTTCGTTTAATAATTTACTTACAACTTCATTCCTCTCAGTTACCGTATCAGGTAATAGAGCCCTAACTAGCATCAATGTACAGTATAGGAACATGCCGACTGACAAGGCTGTCTCGTAAATCTGGAGCAATGAAAGGTGCTTGATTTAGTATCACAGAAACGAAACTAAAGCTTGTTTTGAAAATAGGAGATCATGGGAAACTGTCTTCAGGGTTGCTGTCGACTGAGTTCGAACCCATCATATCCCGTGTACAAGCACATAACCACACGACCTGTACCGCATAGCCACCTCATTCGGTATACCAATACTAACCAATTATTATTATTATTATTGTTCTTTCATTCATTCTTTCTTTCTTTCTTTCTTTCTTTCTTTCTTTCTTTCTTTCTTCGTTATGCCCAACTAGCAGCATGATTGAACTTATCTGGCTAATGTCGTTACCTTTTTCTTCTCCCAAAATCTCTTCATCTTCTCGCTGTGACTTTTCTTGCGATTTTCTAACCAGGTTTTGTTTCTGGTAGTGCTTTTTCTTCTTATTATTATTTTGGGTATGGCTTTTAGTGCTGAGTGTCCGATACCGTGCTCCTCTGTAGCTGCTTTTCCCGGTACACCTCTTGGGGGTGAGCTACATGTACATGTGTATGTGAGGGTGTCGTGGATGGGTGTAAGTGTAACTGTACAGCCTAGGAATAGTAAGGAAGTGGCCTTGACCTTGAGAAAGTCTGACCAATTGTCTGGAGTTGAAGTAAGAAAATACGGAAAAACCATTTCGAGGATGCCCGACGGGGAACTCGAACTCACCTGTCTCCCGATTACAGCGCCGTGCCATAACACAGTGAGTTCGGTATTATTATTATTATTATTATTATTATTATTATTATTATTATTATTATTATTATTATTATACTGAATAATATGTGTACTGAATACACATTAATTAATACTGTATATACTTTGAGAGAATGCACACTAATAATCACGTTGTCCATACAACCCATAGAAATTAATGTGAATATTTTAATTTTCATTTAGTGGTAAAACCCAGAATTCTACAACGGGTAGAAATTCAGAAAAGATAAATAAACGGGTGAACATTTGATAGATGGAACATGGTTAATTTCCATGATGATGGGTATGATATGAACTCATTTCCTAGCACTATGAGTGTCAACATGATTCCAGGTGTTTCTAGGCCGGGCTAGAATTTAGTTGAGATGATGATTTGTGTCAATCCCGGTGCACTTATCACAATCCCAGTCCCAGAAACATAACAGTTATGTCGAATATACCGCAATAACTCAAGTTTTGGGAGAGTTTACACCTAGGTAAGATAAAGGTACGTTCTCAACCGTAAAATAAACAATAACGCAATAGGAATGGTCAGTTGATGCAAATGTTTTCGTCTGATGCAAAAGCCTTTAGCTCGCCCCTGACAAAGACAACGACGTAGAGAATGGATGGATAGGCAATTTACATTCTACTATGTAGAGCGGGAAACAAACACAAGATCTATATACAAGAGACTGTGTGATTTTCATTCTATATTTAAATTGAATGACACATCTCACGGCCAAATATATGTATGATCATGTATGATCACACTACTTTGATCTACTCCGGTTTCTCCTAAATTACAATTTCTAGCTCAAGGAACAGTTCATTTATACTTGTGTAGACCTGCAATGAGTCACAGGAGAAACCGTGATCTGCTTGTATGCAGATTCCAGCAGACCTTGGATAAAATGAGTTAAGAGACAGCAACAAAAAATAAACCTCGTGAAATATGCCTTCCGTTGAGTATTTTCCTTGAATGATACTATCCTGCTCCGTGTAGTAAATTCCGAGATGTGTATGCTGGCAGGCCCCAGACTTGTTTCCCTGTCGAAATCTTCTCCACGTGGCGTCTGGTTATGAAATTTTCCAGCCTTCAGTGACGATCTATTTGAGAGCCTGTGTCACGTAATTGTAACCCACGCTATGAACTTCGGCATCATTAGAGTAAACATCTAAATTGATGACCTATACAATTTCTATTAATGATTTACGATATATATTTTATTGTAATCGAAATCGACTTTTAACCTGTTAAGTCGTGTTACGTACATATAGTACGTGTTGAAAAGATGTTAAGTACAGAACATAAATGGTCAACTGGACACCAGAGGGATCCGAAACAAAAACCTCCCGGCTACTTCGGTTGCTCTACCACTGAGCTACGGTGGTCTGTCATATTTTTGTATTTTTACTCGCTAGGAGTTGGGTATTTTAAGAAGGTTTTGAAGCTGTTACTGTGTTAAATTTCACTCTAAACGGTTTGGTAGTTTCTGTATCATGATAGGCCTAAGTGAGTGAGTACTTTTCTATTGGTTTTACGTCGCAGTGGTGGAAATGGTAATCACTGTTTTAAATTGGTCTGCCACTGGGCACCAATCAGAAGGAAAATGGAAGAGGTCCGACACTTCGAAGAAAGAAGGTATCGGCAAAAGAAAGGGAATTGCGAGGAAAGGTGTAAAGTGAGGCTCCGTAGGCTTCGAAAACCTAATACCACTGGCGTCGGAAAATAACAAGAGTTGATCAAGAGAGGACGGATAGGGAAGATGAAAGCGAGGAGCAGTTCCAGACTAAGCTAGCGGACTCGTGGTCGCTAACCCACACTCCCAAAGTGAAAGCCCCTGGTCCCCTTTCAGCCCCCTGAATTCGGGAGATAGTGGGTTCGAACCCCATTATCGGCAGCCCTGGATATTGTTTTCCGTGTTTTCCCATTTCTACATCAGGCAAATGCTGGGGCTGTACCTTAATTAAGGCCACGGTCGCTTCCTTCCTACACATAGTCCTTTCCTATCCCATCGTCGCGATAAGATTTATCTATGTCGGTGAGACGTAAAGCAGATTGTAAATGATGATAATAATAATAATAATAATAATAATAATAATAATAATAATAATAATAATAATAATAATAATAATAATAATAATAATCAACTTTGTGATTTTTAGATGACCTTCTCTTACCTCTAAGCTGGCCCAAGCGTTCTTGGTTGGATTCTGATTTACAATCTTATGTAATAAAGCAGTAGTTTATCATTGCATAGACTTTATAAGAGTTAGCTTGTGTTTTTAATTGAAATATGACTCTTCAGCGTTGTGAGATGTTGGGCTGAATAGCTCTAATGGACGGGTGCTGGCTTTCTGAGCCTACGTTATAGGATTCGATCCCTGCTCTGTCCATTGGTATTTGAAATTACTCAGACACGTCAGCCTCGTGTCAGTAGCTTTACCAGCACGTAGAAGAACTAATGTGGGACGGAATGTCGGCACAACAGCGTCTCCGAAAAATATATAAGTAGTTAGTGGGATTTAAAATCAATGATATGCTTCTTCTTATAATTATTATTTTTTTGTATGACGGGGGTAATACATGAGACCAAGCATTAACGTAGTTAGAGTGTTCATAAACCTGTATTGTGTTATACGAAGACGATACATAAGGGGGCTTTTCAGCCCCAGTGTCATATAAATCATCAATAAATTAAAATTAAAATTTAAATTTAAATTCAAATTCAAATTCAAATTTAAATTTAAATTCAAATTCAGATTCAAATTCAAATTCAAATTCAAATTTAAATTTAAATTTAAATTTAAATTTAAATTCAAATTTAAATTTAAATTCAAATTCAAATTCAAATTCAAATTCAAATTCAAATTCCATAATACCTCCTCCTTAGTGCCACCATAGCTGACCTCCAATCGAATTCTCAAGACGCTTAGGTTCGTGTGCATGTAACGTATTTTCGAACTATGAAGGACAGTCAATGCTGACGTGTGGGATAACAAACGATACTGCCATTGAGTTCCCTGCCTGCCTTCGAGTGCTAATTAGGATATACCCGACGTCCAACATCTCATATTAACACGTCTGTAGTCCGGCCGTGCGGTGTAGGGGGCAACGCGTCCGCCTGTCACCCGGCGGCCCCGGGTTCGATTCCAGGCCGGGTCATGTATTTTTAACTGTAAATAATTAATATCCCTGGCCTGGGGACTGGGTGTTTGTGTCGTCCTTAACGTAACGTTCCCTTCCTCACATTCAACACTTCCGCAATTTCCAAATGCACACTGGTTCCTAACATATGGTGAAGGTAGAGGCAAAAGATTTTTCTAGGTTGACGCCCCCCCCCCCCAAAAAAAACACGTCTGCATGCCTCATACACCCAACGATGGACGACTACAGATATTCAAACACTCCCCACGAAGTACCCACCTTTCCACTTTGTGTTTGCAGTCACTTTACTATGTAACTGAAACGAATGTAAGCCCTTTGAATGTCCACTTGAATCATTGGTACTCACATGACCGAATGCACGGCGTTTGTACTCTGCGCTACGGCAGCTGCCTCAGCCGAACTTACGTCGCGTGCGGCCGCCCTGCTTTACGCGTGAATACAATCTTATATAAAATCTTACACTTAAATGAGGAAGTGTCGTTCTTCCTAGGCATTGTGTCTGGTGTCCGCCTCTGTGGTGTAGTGGTTAGCGTGATTAGCTGCCACCCCCGGAGGTCCGGGTTCGATTCCCGGCTCTGCCACGAAATTTGAAAAGTGGTACGAGGGCTGGAACGGGGTCCACTCAGCCTCGGGAGGTCAAATGAGTAGAGGTGGGTTCGATTCCCACCTCAGCCATCCTGGAAGTGGTTTTCCGTGGTTTCCCACTTCTCCTCCAGGCGAATGCCGGGATGGTACCTAACTTAAGGCCACGGCCGCTTCCTTCCCTCTTCCTTGCCTATCCCTTCCAATCTTCCCATCCCTCCACAAGGCCCCTGTTCAGCATAGCAGGTGAGGCCGCCTGGGCGAGGTACTGGTCATACTCCCCAGTTGTATCCCCCGACCAAGAGTCTGAAGCTCCAGGACACTGCCCTTGAGGCGGTAGAGGTGGGATCCCTCGCTAAGTCCGAGGGAAAAACCGACCCTGGAGGGTAAACAGATGATGATGATGATGATGATTGTGTCTGGTAACCACATACTGGCTGACGTGAGTGAGTTCTGGATCTGCAAAGTTTCTGATTTAATTTGTAATGCTTTATTTCAGTTCCTCCAATGTGTGAGGATTTGATCTCAGGTTCACTAGCCTAATTGGTCACAGTCCCAATGACAGTTGGAATCGTATACATCTTATCTATTGCGCGACGCGTAAACTCATACAACCATTACTTGATTTATTTTTATTATTTGTATGAAAGAATCATCTAATTCGCAGACAATATGGGCTGCAACAAGGAAAAACTTCTACCCGAAACAATCTAAAACTTTAAGAACTTAAAAAATCAAAAACTTTACACACAACAATAAATCTAAAAGTACAAAAAGTCCATTAAATATCACTCAATCTACAAACATTCACCTGACACATTAACAGGGCAACGCACGGAGCAGTTTCATATCAAGACACGTAACTTGACCTATTAATGATGAATACTGCTGAACAGCGTGGGCACTCTAGTAGAAAACCCTATTTGTGCTAATTCTGTGAGTGATTTATTCGGTGACCGTTCAAGATTCGCACCAATGCCATCTAGCATTCCCTCTGTTAAAATTGTTCGTGTGCGCGCATGTCTTTTACTGAGTACTGAGTCAGTAGTATCAAATTTATTTACAATTAAGTTACGTGAATCTGTGCTCGTGAAGGTGGCACTTCACCAGGAAATTGCTGAACAAATGCATCGTGTAACCGTTGAGTAGACTCGTACTTAAAATAACATTTACATATGAAAATACGGTGTTTCAATGATAATTGTCTCACCGTGTTAACCACCTTCATCGGAGGGTCTGCCTTACAAGGGCTGCAGTTGGCTAGAAATAGCCACACCAACTTAATTAATTACCGTGTTAACAGCTGAGATTCAGACTTGCGACTGATGCTTACGAGGTTGAAAGTATGCATGCTGCTTGTAAGCCCAAGAACTATGCGCACGCCTACAATACTGCAGCTTACGTATCGGACAGTAAAAACGCCGCTTGGGCGGTCTTAGTCCATATAGAGACCCTGTAGACACATAAGAGTCCTTCCAATCCCGTGAGAAGCGTAGGACCTTGATGAAAATTTGCCTTGATTTCATTCCAGTTTTAACATGAATATGCTTTTGGGATGGCGGTCTTTGTAGAATTTTAGCGTGGACAGTTATGCGTCGACAATTTTCTGACACCACGGTAAACATGGCAACCAGCGTACGTCATCTATGTACCCTAGGACCGAAAAAACATATCCATGCTTATATGATTCTCAGTTCCATTTCTGTGTTGTACACGCATGCACAGAAATTGTATCGCTTAAAGAATTGCTACATGCAGACAGTCCGCTACAAGACTGTTGTGACAGAAATGGGCACAGTGGTGAATGTATAGCAATACACACACTGTGCCTTCAGCACTACCCGTTCACTCCCTTCTCCTCCTTTTCAGTACTGGAGTGGGGCAGTGTTGATTATATCGGGACATTATTTCTGTGCATGAGTGTACCAGGTTAATCTGTGTCTCCCTCTTCTTCTGTTTATTGCATTGCGATTCCAATCGAAGGCTGCTCTGGTAGTGTTTCAATCCTCTCTCCGCAATAGATGATAAACTTATTTCCAAAAGGTACCAAATTCAAAAATAAAATTTTTCAGTAGATAAAATACACTCAGAGTTAAAATTTCAATTGAAAAATCATTTTAGTACTTTTTTCTTAGAATACAGGCATTATTATACAAAGTATTTCTGTTAAAAAATTATAGTTTAAGAATTTTTTTTAAAAAAATGAATGAACTCGGTACGGTTTTACCACTTAAACTCTGAACACTTCCATCTGAAAGGCATGAATTTCATTGCAGTAATCAGAGAACTGAATGTATTTAAATGTACAGTGATCTAAATCTGCTGTAGAAGAAAGATTACACAAAGTGCAAAGAGCGCATTGCATCACTAAAATTTTTTACAAGAAAGGCTTATCTAAAATTCTTAAAATAAGGCACTACGATAGACTGATGAAACCAGAATATCTTTACGCAAGTGAATGTCTGATTTTGAACTATAGTTTAGATAAACTGGAAGTACTATAAAGGGGAATCATGAGAAAAATCTTAGATCCAATGAAAACAACAGGACAATGGGAAATAAGAAGTAAAAAGTAAATATACCAGAACATAGAAAATATAACAGAAACAATGAAAAAGGAGACTGCTATTTTTAGACATATCTCTAGAATGAATGATAACAGGTTAACGAAACAGGTATTCAAGTACTTTTGGAAGAAAAAGTCAACAATGAGATGGATACAAAAGATCAAGAAAGATTTAGAAAAAGATAAAATAAGGGTAGAGGAAACTACAGAAAGAGAAATTTAAAAAAAAGAAAGAATGGAAGGATTCCAAGTAGGAATGAAAAGGAAGCCCGGTCCAAAGTGGTCCGTTAAGAGAATAACGCTTAGTGCAATGTTGAAGGAATACTGAAAGTGCGGAGGAGGAAACAACAAGGAAGGATGAATTGAAATTGGCACGTGGTCCCTAGCAGGCCTCATCGTAAAGAAGAAGAAGAAGAAGAAGAAGAAGAAGAAGAAGAAGAAGAAGAAGACAGTGATCAAAATTACTTACTTGCAGTAATGACACAGATATATTTAATTAAATCATCGAAAACAACATGTAAATTAAACCATTATTCTGTTCCTGCTGGTCACGTGCCCCGGTAATGGCTCCTCATTGGCTGCATGAATACGTTATGTTTTGGCCAATTCGCCCCGTGGGATTTGGTACTTATTGGCATCAAACTAGATTTTCAATGTCCTGTTTGCATGGATTAGGGCTGTTTTGATTGTTTCTTTTTTTCATATTATGGATCTTCCTATCAAAGTATAATTTTCGTCATTATCTCGATTTTGAATATTTGTATTTATCATTTTTTGATAACAGGTTTCTCACCTGTCCTGTATACCTTAACTATCAGTAAACTTATTTTCAGATCTCATGTTTGTTGGTTAAGTTTCACAGATCTTTGTTTGATATCGCTGTATGTATGTATGTATGTATGTATGTATGTATGTATGTATGTATGTATGTATGTATGTATGTATGTATGTATGTATGTATGTATGTATGTATGTATGTATGTTCAGTCCGTCAGCGATTTCGCTGGTGGGATCCTCAACAGCTCTGCCATCAGCTGTCATAGATGGCCTAGGTATCACTGAAGAGGCGTACTAGGGAAATGAGGTGTGAGGTAGTTACCCGTTGCTTTCCTCACCGAGCCAGAGTTGCTATTACATATCAGTCCACTGAAATGCATACACCAACCGACCCTATGAGCAACATTTTCACACCGTTCATAGCAGGGACTGGCTGCATAAGGATTGGCATTACTAGCATCGCTCATACCTCAGTCACTTTCATATTGTCAAAGCCAAGGATAAGACAGAGACAGATCTATGAAAGTAACAAAATTGCTCTAGCCTATACCAGAAGATACAGTGCACTGTAAACACTAGGTCCTGCCAGCAAAGGCATGATATCGCTGTAGCGCCTCGAAATTCCGTTATATGACCATACTGAGGGGAGAAACACTAACCCGCAGCACATGTATCACTTAGAACAAAAATTCTTTGATACAACTCACTGAACCTTAGATGACAGAACTTTTCTGGCCTGAGTTCTAAGCTGGAATATTATCACATAGCGGTTTTTCTAGGTGCAATGGCGATATAGTCTGTGGTCTTCAAATTCCTGTTTAAAATGTCAGATATTTGTTTATAAATACCTGTAGTTTATTTTCTATAATCCGTGTTCCCTTCTATGCTTGACATGTATGTAATAAAACAGATAAAACATTAGTATTAAATATTCAAATTTTTAACTTCGAGGATATTTCTGTAGACTTCCCTATGGATGTCAACTGTGAAAAAGGAAACTTTGCCTTCCAGATTCTGGTTTCAACATTTCCATCTGATTCACCTCCTTTAAATATAATGTTAACTAAAAATGTGAATTATTTTACTACTTCTATCCTTTGCTCTTCCAGGACAAGGTTAGTCTGTGTCATTATTCACCCTCATATCGTTTTGTTCTGTGTTTGTTTATGTGAAGACAAGCTATGGCTGTAGTTTTACCTAATTTCTGTGATACACACACAGGGACATCCAATTACCTAATGGCTGGGTGACAATGTTGATCAGCCTTCGTCCTCGGCCATCCACATTAGACAAGAGTCGGTGGTAGCAACACTACAGTGACAGTCTGATCAATTATAGCGCACTTAAAGTTATGTGCTCTCCCCTAATACCCTATGGAACTGCTTTCTTTAATTTTACACACATTTATGGCATCCACTAACGAAATTATCATTGTCGCGTCTTAATTCTTTTTCAGAAATTAAATTAATCTATTGACGGATGTTATTTGTCAGTTGTCTAAAGCAAAATAGTAGACTCCCCCACTAGAACGCACGCAATGGAAGTGTGCAAATTCAGGGCTGATGAGGGGCGTAGCCATGGAGGGTTACTGGGTGTGGACGCCCCATTACATTTTTACGAAAAAGAAAATACACAGAAACTACCAATAAATTAAACAAACATTCACAGACATGATTGTAAAACCAACAAATCTGTTGAATCTGTTTTCTAAGAACCCTCGAAAATTGGATTTTAGATTGTAAACTGAATATACAATTCGCTATGAAACTGTTGATCTTGATCGTATTGTTCTTCTTCTCTCTTTTAATATAAGATCTTGTAGTGTACTGAAATCTGAATATCAGCTCCAGTAACACTTGTATCATTGTCCTTATAATGGCAAGTCATGAATGCGCGCACCGCACACGGACCTTCATTATGTTCTATCAGCATTTTATAATTATAACCCTCCCCCCACACCCATCGGCCGATTCTGGCTACGCTACTGGGACAGATTACGTAACAACAGACGGTTCAGTGAGTGAAAGCAAACCATACCAGTGCAGCAGGTACGATTTATGTCAGCGACCACAAGGCTCTTCTTCTTTCGTCATCTTTTTCTATCGCTTTTCCCACCCCTGTGGGGTCACGAGTTTGAACTGTGTCGCACAGGTTGATTTGGCCCTGTTTTACTGCCGAATGCCCTTCCTGACGCCAGCCCAGTATGGAGGGATGTAATCACTATTGCGTGTTTCTGTGGTGTTTGGTAGTATAGTGTGTTGTGTGAATATGAAGAGGAAAGTGCTAGGACAAACACAAACACCCAGTCCTCGAGACAGAAGAATTAATCAGAAGCGATTAAATCCCTGACCCGGCCGGGAATCGAACCCGGGACCCTCTGAACCGAAAGCCTCAACGCTGACCATTCATCCAATCAGTCAGCGACCACATGGCTATGTTAGAATATAAAACTCCCCTTCTCAAATGTTATTCAATAAATTCAATCATAACGATATAAAGAATAAAAACAGTATTTGATATATTTAAGTAAAAACTGTAATTAAATAATAATAAGAACAACAATAATAGACTAGTAATAATAATACTGATTAGTTCTCTACTTCTTCCTGGCTTTTCGCGATTACCTCCAGTTAGCCCTTCGCCTGGATTTAGCGCAATTTTAGGGCTGGAAACTTTTTCCGACGCCAGCCTTATGTGGAGGGACGTAATCACTTCTGCATGTGTTTGTGGTGGTTTGCAGTGTGGTGTACTGTATTGTATATGAAAATAAGTGTATTATAGATGTGTGTGTGTGTGTGTGTGTGTGTGTGTGTGTGTGTGTGTGTTCCAACGTAGCTGTGGAATCTATCGAGAAATTTCACCCAAACTTCGTACACAAAAGACTTGCCATATGAAAAAAATACTGTGGGGGAGGAGGGGTTAAGTAACCATTAGCCTTGTGTCGGTACATTTACTGACATGTTAAAGAACTCTTGTGCGACAAAATTTCGGAGCGTCGAATCTCCGAAAACTGTGAAAGTTTTTAGTGTTTCGTAAATACATTATTATTATTATTATTATTATTATTATTATTATTATTATACTGTTATCTATATATATCAACATGTATGTTTGTGTGTTTTAAACATCTCTTCCTAAACCACTGGAGAAACTTGAACCAAATTTGGTACAAATATGACTTACTCTCTAGAGAAAAATACTGTGGGGATAAGACAAACTTAGTTCCCCTAGGGTGGGGTGGGAGGGGTGACATAAAAATCGGAAAAGTGTCAAATCCACAGTTTTCGGAGTCGCTGAGATGGATACTTGAATAATGAATTATATTCCGGATACCGTTGAAGTCCAAGTTCAGCTCCCATCGGTAATGGGGAGGGGGGTAAGAGAGGTTGGAATAGAAAATGTACAAATTGACAAAGATTGCGGATAAATGCGTGTATGTTCCAGCATAGCTCTCAACCAAACGTGGTGCACATATGACTTAATATCTTTTTTTTTTTGCTAGGGGCTTAACGTCGCACCGACACAGATAGGTCTTATGGCGACGAAGGGATAGGAAAGGCCTAGGAGTTGGAAGGAAGCGGCCGTGGCGTTAATTAAGGTACAGCCCCAGCATTTGCCTGGTGTGAAAATGGGAAACCACGGAAAACCATACTTAATACCTGAAAAAGAAACTGTGGAGGTAAGACACCCATAGCACTCGTAGGGGAGGGGGTGAAATATAAAAATAATCGAAAAAGACCGATATTAATGTCAAATTCATAGTTTCTGGGGTCACTGAGATGAGCTGTGGCATTAGAAGAGATGAAAAAGGATGTCCAAAATGACCGAGATTATGGATGTACGTTTCAGCATAGCTCTCTTCCAAATATCGTACACTTATGACTATACCTCGGATTTTTAGGTGGTAGGCCTAATAGGTTAGAATGCTAAGTAATTTGGTTTGTAGGAAGTGTCATGCAACCCGTTGTACCATAATGTAGGAAGAGTAGAATAAATTCAAGGAGTTCTATAGGCTGTACCCCTAATATCTATGCAAACCTCATAGCATAACCGTTGTACAGTGTAGGGTATACTTGTTACTGGCTTAAGTAAGTTTGCATTCTAACCTATCAGCACCTAATAATCCGGACTCTACATGACTTACCATCTGGAAAAAGTACTGTAAGACACCTATATCATACCTAGAGGGATGGGGGTAGAAAGGAGTGAAATATGAAAATAATGGAAAACGACCGATATTAGTGCAGAATCCATGGTTTTTTGGGATGCTGATATGGCACTCCTGATGCCGTTTAAGTACAAGTTCAGTCCCCTTCGGCATGGGGGTTGGGAAGATATGAAAAAGTATGTCCAAATGACCGAGATTGCAAATGTATGTATATATGTTCCAGCATAGCTCTCAAGCAAACTTCGTACAAGTATAATTGGAAAACAATGCTGTGGGGATAATTTACCCCTAGCAACCCTAGGGGAGAGGATGCCATGTAAAAATAATCGAAAACGACCGATAATAGCAACGGATCCATAGTTTTATGGTCGCGGAGGTGAATTGTGACACTCTGGATGACGTTTAAATCTAAGTTCAGCCTCCACCGGCGTGGGAGCTGAGAAGGGTGGAAAGGAAAATGTCCAAAATTACCGAGATTGGTGTTGAATCCCCAGATTTCGGAGTCACTAGACTTACTGGTGACAGTTCCAGTTACAAATGAAATAGTGTACATCATATCTACAGAGTGAAGCGTAAATACGTAGAGTTATAACTAACTGTTTTTATTTATTTCAAAGGATCAACTAATTCTCAGATAAACTGGGCTGCAACAATGACAAAGTTTAATGCGAAAGTAAATAATCTCGAACGAAAACGTAAATAAAGTATAGGAGATGTGTATGTCTGTGAGGATGGGATCTTACCTAAGATGATTTCTAATGTTGAAGACATTCCAAACCCCCACTCCCCGAGCCAAACGAATCAATCTATTAACGTTAAAATCTACGACCCTCTCGGGAATCGAACCCGTGCCCCCTTGGACCAAACGGCAGCATGCTAACCATTTAGCCACGGAGCCGGACTTCAAACCGGTCATGAAAAATCCTAAAAGCAATCATTGAAAAAAGTACCCCAGCAGAGCCTTGTACTACAGCTAGAAAGTAACAAAAACAAATTCTTTTACTAGTTGTTTAACGTCACGCTAACTCAGATGGGTCTTCGGCAAGGTCGAGAAAACAAGCAGGGCATGGTCTTAAACGAGGTATAGCCTCAGAATTTGACTGGTGTAAAATAGGAAACCACGGAAAACCGTTTAAAGGGCTACCGATATTGGGGTTTGAATCCACCACCTCCCGAATGAAGGTTTACAGCTACGCAGACCGTACCACCCAACGAACTCCTCCGGGAAACGAAAACGTGCCCATATGAATATGAGTAAGGTTCCCGGTATATATTACACATTTTTAAAAGAATTAATTCAATGTTGATCTATTCTAATTACCGCTACCGCTTTACGTATTACTTAATTTTTGGTCATATTTTAATTGTCGTTGTTGTGAGCGAAGTTATTTCAACGTTCTTGGCAGTTCCTACGCGCTCTGAGTGTCCGTTAGGAGCTGTGAAGAGTCTAATAGCCTGGAATGTTGCTTTTAAAGGCGTGAATTACTGGCAATTGGTTATATCAACAAGAGTTAGTGCTGCAATCTTTGGATATTTACACTATCCATGAACATTATAACTGTCTGTTCTCCATCAAGCTCCACGCTACCATTCAGGGCCTACTATGACGTGCAGAAGAATTCCTGTTCTTGTATGATGATGTTCTGTGGCAACATTTTCTATTTTTTCTACAGCAGAAGTCACGAAACGCCTGCGATTCCAACAAATACTGACCCGCATCACTGAAAGAAAAATCATATTTCTGTCATTTGTGAAACACTTCACGTGCTGTGCGGGTTAGTATTTTCACTCATAACAAGGGGTTGATGATTTCCGAAAACCACATGTCATAAGGGAGCCCTGTTTGAACCCTTCAGTGCTCAAGGCTAATGTCTGATGTACTGACATTCCGTTCCCATGGACAGGCATTCTTGTAATTCATATTCCATTGTGAATTAACTGTGCACCTTCACATAAAATCCTGTATTTACAACTAGCCCTGTGGCCTCGTTAAGTTCCACTCCTCTTATCATTAAACTCTGTCCGGCTCCATGGCTAAATGTTTAGCGTACTGGCCTTTGGTCACATGGTTTCCGGGTTCGATTCCAGGCAGGGTCGGGAATTTTAACCATCAGTGGTTGATTTCGCTGACACGGGGGGATGTGTGTGTGTGTGTGTGTGTGTGTGTTGTCTTCATCATCATTTCATCATCATCACAATGCGTAGGTCGCCTACGGGAGACAAATCAAAAGACCTGCACCTGGAGAGCTGAACATGTGTTCGGACACTCCCGGCACTAAAAGACATATGCCATTTCAATTTTTTTCATCATTAACCTCTTAACGTATCAGTACGTTCGCTACCACATGTGTCTTATGTCCCACGAACATAATGGTACGTTTCGGAGATTTTTGCCCCACTTACTATGAAGTCTTAAAGGAAGTAGATGAATATTGTTACTTGGGTAGTAAAATAACTAACGATGGCAGAAGTAAGGAGGACATAAAATGCAGACTAGCACAAGCAAGGAAGAGCTTTCTTAAGAAAAGAAATTTGCTCACTTCAAACATTGATATCGGAATTAGAAAGATGTTTTTGAAGACTTTCGTGTGGAGCGTGGCATTGTATGGAAGTGAAACATGGACGATAACTAGCTCAGAAAGAAAGAAAATAGAAGCTTTTGAAATGTGGTGTTACAGAAGAATGCTGAAGGTGAAATGGATAGATCGAATCACGAATGAAGAGATACTGAATCGAATTGGTAAGAGGAGATCGATTTGGCTAAATTTGACGAAAAGAAGAGATAGAATGATAGGACACATCTTAAGACACCCAGGACTTGTGCAGTTGGTTTTTGAAGGAAGTATAGGTGGTAGGAACGGTAGGGGTAGACCAAGGTATGAATATGACAAGCAGATTAGAGCAGATGTAGGATGAAATAGGTACGTAGAAATGAAAAGGTTAGCACAGGATAGAGTGGCATGGAGAGCTGCATCAAACCAGTCTATGGACTGATGACTCAAACAACAAACAACTATGTACGTAGGCCTACAGGTACGATCCCTTCTGGAATACAACTGTTGATATTGTGACTTTCTGCTTTTGAATTATTCCCCCAGCTGATGTTTAAATAATAATGTTATTGGCTTTACATCCCACTAACTACTGTTATGGCTTTCGGAGACGCCGAAGTGCAGGAATTCTTTCCTGCAGGAGTTCCTTTACTCACCGAGCTCGTTAGCTGCAGTCGCTTATTTCTGGCAATATCCTGTATTCTGGAGATAGAGGGTTCGAACCCCATTGCCGGCAGCCCTGAAGTTGGTTTTTCGTGGTTTCTTATTTTCACACCAGGTAAATGCTGGGGCTGTGTCTTAATGAAGGCCACGGCTGCTTCCTTCCCAGTCCTAGCTCTTACCTATTCCTCCGTCGCCAATAAGACCTATCGGTGTCGGTACGACTTGAAGCAACTTGTAAAAAAAAAAAAAAAAAGGAAAAAGATGTTATTTTACCTGCCGGTAATTGTATCAACACGAGACTAACGTATTTGAGCACCTTCAAATACCACCACACTGAGCCATGATCGAACCCGCAAACTTGACCTCACGAGGCCAGCGCGCTACCGCCTGAGCTACCCAGCCCGGCAAGTTGATGATTTTCATCGATATGCAATGAACAATATTTTTGTATCTCTATGGCTGTGTAGTGACTAATCTCGAATATGGTGTTTTGTAAACAATAACGGCGGGGTAAAGTCGTTCGCTGAATGAACAAGAAATATTAGGAATTATTGTTAGTGCCAGGTCATATATGGTATCGATGAAAATGACTAATTTGTATTAGAGAATTTGTCGGAAAACAGCAGTGAAATTTCAGATAGAGACTGGAAATTCATTTTGTGTCTTTTACAGAATAGAGATATTGAGTACATATATTGCAAGATGTGTAGGCATTAAAAAAATGGGTTTCAAGAATGTGAAAAATGTCTCAGTAGAGGGGACAGTTCCAGATGTTTTAAAATCGTCCTTAAAAGGTTAAGCCATTTAGAACTAGTCTACACATCATCACCTTGGTCTCCTTCTGCTGCCCATATTATCTTTGGTCGAGTCCATTGTTCTCCTACCCTCCTTCTTTCGCTTCACACGATCTTATCACCGAAGGCGGCGTATACACATATCTTCACGGAGTTAATTACTAACCTAGCCTTTATCTCCTCATTTAAGGTATCCTCCTGCCATTGTGCCTATCTATAGGTACCAGCAATTATCATCCCTACTTTCATGACTGTTATTTCCAATTTATGAATAACATATTCTGAGTCCACCCAGATTTCACTCTCGTACAGCAAAGTTAGTCTAAAAGCAGACCGGTGTAAATATATTTTCATCTGAGAACTCACTTATTTCTTTCAGAATGCCGCTGATTGCAACTAAGAGCTTGTCGCATCAGCTTTGGTACACCTCTATTTGATTCCACTCCTGCATATCAGTGTTGCGGTGTTGTCAAGCCGAGGCAGTAAAGCCGTGCTCAATTTACCTGGAAGGACGTGACGTGGGCTCGATTTCTTGTTTTTTTTCTTCTTACAAGTTGCTTTACGTCACACTGACAGAAATAGGTCTTGTGGAAACGGCGGAATTAGAAAGGGCTAGGAGTGGGAAGGAAGTGGTCATGGCCTTAATTAATTTAATTAATTTACCTGGTGTGAAAATGGGCAACCATTGAAACCCATCTTCAGGGCTGCCTAACAGTGGAACTCGAACCTACTATCTCTCAAACGAAAGTTCACAGGTGCACGCCCCTAACAGCACGCGAACTCATTCGGTAATTCATTCCTAGGAAGTCGATAAATTTGGAAACGAAACTCCCACTTGTGGAGTGGAACTTGGCCTGTGGGTTCACTCAGGCTCCATCAAATATGAGTGCGAGGTTTATTCCTGGGACAAAAATGACCGAACATAACCATTTTATTTCACTTAGTGCTGATGTTATGGACTGTGTATTTTCCACTCCTCAAAGGACCTTCATGGCTTTTATGGAGGTAACTCATTTCATTTCGCCAACCCTGTATGGTTCAATGCCAGCTGAGTTCACACTGCTTCCACTACTGTCGGATTTTTTATTATGGACATCCAAGTTTAGGCTTTAATTACTAAGGAACCCATAAGCCTATTGCAAAATAAGTTATATCAATATTTTCCTTGTTTAATTCTGTATTAGTGCGTATGAGACAAATTATTTTGCAGTTCATTAATTATTTTTATTTGTGGTTATATTAAATATTGTTCGGGTTTTTGGCTTCTTTTCTAGGAACTGCTCAATTAAAAATATATACATAGAAAACTACTTATCGGAGGCCAATTCAATTTTTGTATGCTATAGCCACATGTATTCGTATGTAATATCCAAGTTACATGTCTTTCAACCTCCCCAAAGAAATTTCTTATCACTTTTCTACAGCAACGTTTTCTCAGCCCAGAATGAACGCACAACAGGAAACGTGGGCTTGTTTTGAAGCAGTCA
Organism: Anabrus simplex; assembly: GCF_040414725.1. NCBI lineage: Eukaryota > Metazoa > Arthropoda > Insecta > Orthoptera > Tettigoniidae > Anabrus > Anabrus simplex. The sequence goes on along the minus strand of NC_090270.1, from coordinate 222,146,712 downwards.
GTTGTGGTTATCAGAAACTACAGCCACTGTCACCGTACAGTGTGATACTGAACTTATGAAGAGTTATATTGATGGGAAGTTGTGTGCTCGCTGGACCGTGCGATTGCCAGTGGGCAGGGTGGTGAAATCGGGTACAGTGTTGACGCGTTCAGTCGTAAACGCAGCGCGCAACGAACGCAGCTTTTTGTTTACTTTCAAATTTTGATTTTATTTCCTCGTACAAATTCCATTTCCCATCACCTTTTCTCATAAAGACTTTGGACGTTCAATTAGAGGTTTACAGATGGTTGGTTCCGTAACTTGAAATGTCACACTGTGCAATTTTTACAAGGGTTAATTACATATCTTTACAACATTTAATTTTGTCAATAATATTGGTCTGAAAAATCACTATGTACCGATGAATTGGAACTGCTGTAATTCATGTTGTTTATGACTGGCTCGAAACGAGGGACATTTTCAGACAGTCCATCTTTTTCCCAGTGTTAGTCTTCCATTTTCTTAGCATGTGTTTTTATACTGTTTTTTTTTTTTTTTGCTAGTTGCTTTACGTCGCACCGGCACGGATAGGTCTTATGGCGACGATGGGACAAGAAAGGGGTAGGAGTGGGAAGGAAGCGGCCGTGGCCTTAATTAAGGTACAGCCCCAGCATTTGCCTGGTGTAAAAATGGGAAACCACAGAATACCATTTTCAGGGTTGCCGACAGTGGGATTCGAACTTTTTATACTGTTTCCAGAGTTTCAAAAGCGTATGAACTGACATATCAGTAAGATCCCTCATATATTCCAACAGTTTCAGGCGCAGGCTTTTAATTGTAGTAAATGCCTTATTTGTGAAAAAAAATAGCGTATATTTCCTCGTATTGTGGCCAAAGTAAAATGATCAGGTTGGATTTTCGAACGCCCCGGCCTCAAACACTGCTTCTTTCTTTACCTGGATGATATATTTCCAATCATTCTCCTTCAAAGCGGCTCCTACTCTCTTCTCTGACGACAACGATAATCCAAGACAATCTGCTACTTTCTGGTACACAGGGAACCTGTGTCCTCTACATTTCCTGGTCATTTTATAGGAGACAAATAATACTCAAAAACTTTGCAAGTTCGCCCTCTGACAACGGCGGTCTTAGAGGCATCTTGAACTCATGTGGCTAACATACAGAACGCAGGAAAACTGCCCGGAGCGAGTGTACGTGACGCGGCAACCCTGCCCACGGTTTCACCACTCTATGCGCTGTTATTCCCACAGTGCACCGCGTATCAACTTCCCATCAACATAACTCTTTATACAGTATCATACTGTACGCTTATAGAGTAGTTTCTGATATCGATGACTGAGTGCTTCAAAACAAACCCAAGTTTCCTGTTGTACGTTTATCCTGGGCTGATATAAAGTTGCTTTAGAAAAATGATGAGAACTTTGATAGGGGTGGCTGGAAAAACTTGTAACTTCAGTATTACACTACGAATACATGAGGCTATAGCGCAGACTCAAACCAAACCCCATGGCGCAACAGCCCCGAAGAGCCATGGCTTACAAAGCGACCGCTGCTCAGCCCGAGGGCCTGCAGATTATGAAGTGTCGTGTGGTCAGCCCGACGGATCCTTTCGGCCGTCATTCTTGGCTTTCTAGACCGACATGAGGCTATAATGTATGGAAATTCTATTATCATCAAATAATCAGTTTTCCATGTATATGTTTTTAGGTGAGCGGTTCTTAGAGAAGAAGGACAAAATTCACTATAACCGCAAATAAAAGAGAATTAATGAACTTCAAAAAATATTTATTTTAGGCTCTCTAATGCAGAATTAAACAAGGAAAATATTGATATAACTCATTTCTAAATAGGTCTATCGGTTGATTTGTAATTAACGCCTAAACTGGAGTATCCATAATAAAAAATCCGACAGTAGGCCTATAGCGTACCTACCAATGAAACGACCCCTGACATAGCAGTATGTTATGCAGTACCGCTTCACACAGTGAAGGGAGTATCATCGAGGTATGCCGCTGCTCGTGTGGTATAATACTGAACTACCATAACTTTTCCCGGTAAAGTTCTGTCATCTAAGGGGCAATATCGTGTGATGATTGTCAAGGCATTCTCTCTCTTCATAACGTATGTGCTGCGGGTCAGTATATCTCCAAAAATATTAACACATAGGAGGTTTCGTCCCGGCAACGACGATATATTTTAGATTAATTTGTAGTTGGATCAACTGAAGAGCTTCTGTGGCTCAGACGGCATCACTTCGGCCTCTCAGTGCTGAGTTCCGTGGTTCAAACCCCGGTCACTCCATGTGAGATTTGTGCTGGACAAAGCGGAGGCGAAACTAGTTTTCCTCCGGGTACTCCGGTTTTCCCTGTCATATTTCATTCCAACAACACTCTCCACTATCATTTCATTTCATCTGTCAGTCATTAACCATTGACCCAGAGGAGTGCGACAGGCTTCGGCAGCCGGCACAATTCCTATCCTCGCCGCAACATGGGGCTTCATTCTTCCATCCCTGGCTCGGTCATTGACTGGAAAACAGGTTGTAGGTTTTCGTTCATTGTAGTTAGGTCAACTACAAAGGTACTGCCTTTGGCTCGAATTGAAGACCGGTTCTCAGTATGGTTGAGGGTTTCACAACTGTTCACCCTTTTCATGCGTCTAATTGTATTTGTTATCCAAATGAGTGCTGAAAGCTGAGGTAATACGTTTATTATTAGGGAATCATTGTATCCTTCTTGAAAATGTTAGAAATAGACAAGTGGATGCGTTTTGTCCCCTCGAATATGAGCGTAAAGACAAATGAAAGGGAAGCTATTGGCTTTACGTCGCAAGGACACAGATAGGTCTTATGGCGACGATAGGCCAGGAAAGGGCTAGGAGTCGGAAGGAAGCGGCCGTGGCCTTAATTAATGTACAGCACCAGCATTTGCCTTGTGTGAAAATGGGAAACCACGGAAAACCATCTTCAGGGTTGCCGACAGTGGGATTCGAACCTACTATCTCCCGAATACTGGATACTGGCCGCAATTAAGCGACTGCAGCTATCGAGCTCGGTATGAAAGGGAAGGACCGTGAAAAGTTGTAAATGGAAGACTCATTAGTCCTTATAATCCTCATGCCGTTGAGAACAATATAGACGAGAGAATGATTTTTTAAAATATTTTAAAAAGCCTAAATTGAAGATCGTCGGCCCGATGATGAAAAAGAGGAGCGTGTCATAAGTGAGTGTGATCAATTTTGGTCACCTAACCAAGCTGAAAAGTTGAGTAAGGGAAGGAGTTTTTAGGCACAAGTATGTTATAATGCAAACTTATTTAAGCAGGTCGCAAGTATAATTTAGCCCACCGGGCTGGGTGGCCAAGACGGTTAAGGCACTGGCGTTCTGAGCCCAAGTTGGCAGATTAGACCCTAGCTCAGTTCGGTGATATTTCAAAGTACTCAAATATGTCAGATCCATGTCGGAAGATTTACCGGCTCGTTAAAGAACTCCCGCGGAACAAAATTCTGGCACCTCGGCATCTCCGAAAACCGTGAAGTAGTACGTAAATTCCTGCAAAGCGGGCTAGATGATACGTGTAATGTGCTTAAATACGGGTACGTTTGCATTCGAATCTATTAGTATCTAAAAATCCTTTCCCTAGTTGTAAATCCCTGGGGGTACCTGGGAAACTCGTGTTTGATTATTTATTTCTTGAAATATATTTTCCTGGCTTAAAAATGTTTTCATAGATTTGCTTAGAGTTCTCTGACACTCTTTAGACTTGAAAATGAAAACCTACATCCTGTTACACTAAATGATATTATTGCAATGTTGCTTGAAACGGTCATTGCAAGTGTATTGTTTAATTAAACGCCAACAGGATAATTTATTTCAAGATAAGTTTGAGAGGGGATTAATCCCTCTACACTTCCATTCTAATCCATGTATACAGTAACACAATGCTAACAATAATGTTATTTATTTTATGACTCGCTAACTAATCTAAGGTTTTCCGGAGACGCTAAGGTTGCGGAATTTTTTCCCTCAATAGTTCTTTTACGTATGATGTATCTGAGCACCTTAAAATACCATTGGTCTGAGCCGATATGGAACTCGTGAACTTGAGTTCAGAAAGGCAGTAGATTTTCTGGTACGCTAACCACTTTACAAGATAAAATATCGGTACTCTTACATCCTCTAAGACCTAATGATCAGCCATAAGCACAGGACGAATTGCCTGACCAACTGCACCTCCCAGCCGGTAGTATAATAGCGTGTGGCCTCCGAGGAGGCCTGGTCTTTAGAGCTGACGCGGTATAAGTGACCTGCGCGCCTATGAGGATGGAGCTCTTCCTGTGATGAACTCTAATTATGTGTACGGTACACGCACGCAGCCCCCGAACCATCGGAATAAGCCAATGAAAGTTAAAATCTCCGACCTGGCCGGGAATCGAACCCGGGGCGCTCTGGATCAAAGGCCAGCACGCTAACCATTTAGCCACGTGGCTAGACACCTCTCAGCGGTATACCATTGCTTTAAATTTATACTAGAAGGTATAGCGTCCTATGAAGCATCGTCTTCCCGTGATTTTCAAGCAACTGGACATGAAACCAGTATGTTTAAAGCCAATTTTTTAGGTTCATCTGTATACTGTAAATAAAATTGTCTTTCTGTTTGTACTTTTTGAATATTAACCTCCTACCTGGTTTATATAATAATAATAATAATAATAATAATAATAATAATAATAATAATAATAATAATAATAATAATAATATTTGCTTTACGTCCAACTAACTACTTTGTTACGGTATTTGGAGACGCCGAATTACCGGAAATTAGTCCCGCGAGAGTTCTTTTACTTACTTACTTAATTTGTTTACCCTCCAGGATTGGTTTTTCGCTCGGACTCGTCGAGGAACCACCTCAACAGCCTCAAGGGCAGTGTCCTGGAGCGTGTCACATTTAGTCGGGGATATAACTGGGGAGGATGACCGGTACCTCGCCCAGGTGGCCTCACCTGTTATGCCGAACAGGGGCCTTGGTGGGGGATGGAAAGATTGGTGGGGGATGGAAAGATTGGAAGGGATAGACAAGGAAGAAGGAAGGAAGCGGCCGTGGCCTTAAGTTAGGTACCATCCCGGCATTTGCCTGAAGAAGAAGTGGTAAAACACGGAAAACCACTTCCAGGATGGCTGAGGTGGGAATCGAACCCAGCTCTACTGAGTTGACCCACCAAGGCTGAGTGGACCCCGTTCCAGCCCTCGTACCACTTTTCAAATTTCGTGGCAGAGCGGGGGAATCGAACCCGGGCCTCCCGGGGTGGCAGCTAATCACACTAACCTCGACACCACAGAGGCGGACGAGTTCTTTTACGTGCCAGTAAATTTGCCGACACGAGGCTGCCATATTTGAGCACCTTCAAGTACTACCGGAATGAACCAGGATTGAAGCTGCCAAGTTGGTGTCAGCATTGTCAGCGCCTCAACCGTCTGAGCCACTCAACCTGGCGGTTTATATATCGGAAAGGACAAATAACCAATGTCGGGTTCAGACTACTTTTTATTTGTTTGTTACAGTTATCACATGTGAATGAATGGTTTGGCTGATTTTCATAAAGCTTGGCATTTAAGTTTAGGATAAGATCTTGTAGTAATAGCTATAAATCTATCAAAAAGATTGACTAGTGGGAGCTTCAGAGCGCGCCTTAAACAGAAAATGAGATGTATCTCATTTATGGTTAACTTCACAGGAAAATTGATCATGACAAAATTTATTTAGAATATTATTTACAAAATTCTTTGTTCTATACCTTTTACTGATAAAGTTATAAATAAGGGAAATATCAGTGCCGGTGGTATGAAAGTATTAAGTCCATGAGCTCTCAGGAGAGTTGCTATGGAAATCATCCTGCCTATGTTCAAAGACTTTGTACATATGTTTGTAGTCTACTTTTTGAACATTAACGTGATACTTTGTTTTTGAAGAAATAAATCAAATGAAGATTGACAATAACGAAGCAAGAAGGGCTACAGAGAGCCAGCAAGAGAGTAGCCTATGTCATGACGGCCGCGGACAGCCGCATGACCACCTACATGCCTCGGAATCTCAGGAGCAACTTGAGGGGTCGATAAGAAAGTAATCATACACAAGTTAAACGATTGTCCCATCAACGAAGCTAGTATTATGTAAGAAAGTATGTATTCCAAACCAATGAAACACTGCTCTCCTTGCCCGGCTGAGTGGCTCAGGCGCTTGAGGAGCTAACCTTCTGACCCCAACTTGGCAGGTTCGATCCTGGCTCAGTCCGGTGGTATTTGAAGGTGCTCAAATACGTCAGCCTCGTGTTAGTAGAGTTACTGGCACATACAAGAACTCCTGCAGGATAAAATTCCGAGACCTCAGCGTCTCCCAAAACCGTCTAATGTAGTTAATGAGACGTAAAGACAATAACATTATTAATTGTTATTACTGCTTTCCTTTTGACATCGACCAGAGAACATGCGTAATATCAACTATCTGTCTCCGTTAATTCATCAACAGGGAGACAAAGAATAACAAATCACACTTTAAAAATTAAATTTTTGCCACAACTAAAGGTACAATTTTCACAGAGAAAGGACTTTAGGTATCCTAATTCAACAATTTGCTTTACGTCGCACCGACACATACAGGTCTTATGGCGACGATGGGATAGAAAAGGCCTAGGAGTGGGAAGGAAGCGGCCATGGCCTTAAATGAGGTACAGCCCCAGCATTTGCCTAGTGTAAAATGGGAAACCACGGAAAACCAACTTCAGAACTGCCGACAGTGGGGTTCGAACCCACTATCTCCCGGATGCAAGCTCACAGCTGTGCGCCCCTAACAGCACGACCAAGTCGCCCAGTATATCATTATTCTCTTTGCGTAAGTTAATAACACTAGTAGCTAAAACAAAGGTTTGCAAGTATGTCCAATAATGCATTTTGTCCTATTAAATGACCTCTCAAACATATACTTTCCTCCTAAACAATACTAGGCATACTTATATTTTAGTGAAATATATCGTCGTTACGCCCATAAAAAACCGCTGTGTGAGAATATTCCAGCTTGGAACTCTGACCGTCCGCCTCTGTGGTGTAGTGGTTAGCGTGATTAGCTGCCATCCCCGGAGGTCCGGGTTCGATTCCCGGCTCTGCCACGAAATTTGAAAAGTGGTACAAGGGCTGGAACGGGGTCCACTCAGCCTCGGGAGGTCAACTGAGCACAGGTGGGTTCGATTTCCACCTCAGCTATTCTGGAAGTGGTTTTCCGAGGTTTCCTCACTTCTCCTCCAGGCAAATGCCGAGATGGTATCTAACTTAAGGCAACGGCCGCTTCCTTCCCACTTCCTTGTCTATCCCACCTAATCATCCCATCCCTGGACAAGGACCCTGTTCAACATAGCAGGTGGGGCCGCCTGGGTGAGGTACTGGTCATTCTCCCCAGTTGTATCCCCGACCCAAAGACTGAAACTCCAGGATACTGCCTTAGAGGCGGTAGAGGTGGGATCTCTCGCTGAGTACGAGGGAAAAACCAACCCTGGAGGGTAAACATTTTAAGAAGAAGAAGAAGAAGGAACTCTGACAGGAAAGGTTCAGTGTTGCATGAACTGTATCGGAATTTTCACTGTGATACATGTGTTGCGGGTCAGTATTTCCCCTTCAACATTGTCACATAACGGTATTTTGAGGCGCAATGACGATATACATTTTGCGAGCCTTTTTTTGTTAGAGTAAGGCAATTAAATAAGTGTACTGTTTGATTGTTCTAGCTTTTATGGTTGCTCTGAAATGTATACTTGAAGATTAAAACAACCCGCTTTCTGAAGAATAATGTTATCTGGCTACTGAGGGGGAGTGGCACCACCATATTTAAAAATATTTAAAATATGTGTGGCTATTGATGCTTTCACGGCCCGTACTTATGCCGTGTCACGAGAAGCCTTTCTCGTGGACAGTCGAGATTTTCTTTTGATGACACAGAACAAAGTTCTCTGCAAAACGTAAAGAATTTCATCTTATTTTCTTGACACGACATAAGCCCAAAAGCCTATATCATTTCTATTTAAAATATACCTTCGTTACAGGTACTTACGCATATTTTTGGATTCAGGAAAGCTTACTGTATTCAAAGAAATAAATTTACAATTTTTGCTTTACGTCTCACTGACACAGACAGGTCTTTTGGTGGCGATGGGATAGGAAAGGGCTTGGGGAGGGAAGGAAGCAGCCTTGGTCTTAAGTTAGGTACCATCCTGAAGAATAAGTGGGAAACCGCGGAAAACCACTGAGGCCCTCTACTCACTTGTCCTCCCGAGGTCGAGCGGAATTCATTCCAGTCCTCGGATCACTTTCCAAATTTCGTGGCAGAGCCGGGAATCGAACCCGGGCCTCCAGGGGTGGCAGCTAATAACACTAATCACTACACCACAGAAGCGGACAAACGTGAATTCATGAGGTTCTTTCACGTCCTTACGCTCTTAAACTAACATTTACGAGTTATAAAAGATGTTCCCGCGGATATCGATTGTTTATATTCTTATGAAGCTAACGGCGAAAGAGTGAACACTTCTGACGACCAGACCCTTACGAGAATGCACCAATAAACATGTTATGGTAAATTTGGCGATAGTCACTGAAAGATGCAAGTTTATACCATCACAGACAGTGAAAGCAATAAGTGAGAAAGTTGAAGAACAACAGTTAAGTTGAAGGTGACAACCCAAAATGTCAAAGGACGTGCAAATCATTTGAATAGGACTAGATGCTAGGATACTGAACACTTACCAATCAACGAGGATAAAATATACTTCGAGTGTACGGCGTCGCTAGGAGAGGAGTATCAAGCGTCCCGCCAGGACGTCCAGTGTCACACTTAGCTCCAGGCGCTGTATGGAACTGACACGGCTGGATGGGATGAGCTGTTCGCCGTCTGGACGTGGTGCGTCCTGCCACCAGGAGCGCTGACCATCAACACTGCTTACAGAGAGGTAGGTCCACACCTCTGACAGGAAAAACAAAGCCTTTGTTTACATTGCGTAACTATGTCATGATCCGGCTGATAAGCAAATTAGGGTCACACACAATATGATCCCCTTTCTGATACAAAGTAATTGAACTTAATCTTATTTTTTCAGGTGTATTTATAGGTCAGAAAATACAGTAGAACTGAATCATGTGGCGTAATGAGACTGGATAATGGGAAAACTTGATCATGAATGTAATCGTTCCGGGCAGTTCAGGTTGTGCAGTGCATCATCGGTTCGACTCGGTCCACATATTTGAAATGATAAAATATATTCCATTATATTATCATACCGTGAAAAATTAATCGTGCTATATATCTAATAATAATAATAATAATAATAATAATAATAATAATAATAATAACAATAATAATAATAATAATGGTGTGTGGCCTCCGAAGAGGCCTGGTGCAGGTCTATCGAGTTGACGCCGTACGGGTGACCTGCTCGTCAGTGAGGGTAGACAATGAAAGTATAAATCCCCAACCCGGCCGGGCATCTAATCCAGGACCTCCTGGACCAAAGGCCAGCATGCCTATCATTTAGCCATGGAGCCGGATATGTATCTAATAATTGTGTTATTTGTTTAAAGTATCTTCAATGGATGTAGATGTTGGTGTTGAAGTGACATCCCGCAGGAGTTATTTAACGTGCTGGCACCTAACGACAAAGAATTATGGGGTTTTTCCCTCTAAGCCAGTCACCTGATTCGACTATGCTGATCGCATGTATTATTTTTTAATGGCGCTAGTTTTTTTATCATTGTAAACTCATTATTTCAGTCATCCTCATGCATCAATCAAATCAATCACAACTAATCTGCAATTTACGTCAGTCACCCAGTGGCAGATGTCCTATCTGTTGTTTATCCAGTCTTTTCTCAAATAATTGCAAAGAATTTGTGCATCGCAGAAGTGGAGCATGTATGATGTAGAATATTTAATCTGATCCATGTATCTTCCTGACGCTTTACCCCACGCCATTTATCCGTCAATTAATCCTTCAATTAGAGTTTCTTCTAGGCCATCTAGCCTTATAATGTGACCGAAGTACTTGGCAATGGGCTACTGTACTACAGTACATAAGCGTACCAAAAGTTCGAGCTCGTTTATTTTTTAACAGGTTGGTACTCATGTCAGCCCACGGGATACTCAGCATACGGCTCTAACAGTACATTTTAAATATCTCGTCTTGAGGATCTAGCATTCTGCTGCATACAGGAATACGGAGAACACTAGGGACTTACTCAAACGTATTTTTGGTGTCTACGGTGATATAATGGCTTTTCAGTACCTTGCTAATTTAAATAAATAAATATCAGTAAATATAAATAAATAAATACAAATACAAATACAAATACAGATATAAATATAAATATAAATATAAATATAAATATAAATATAAATATAAATATAAATATAAATATAAATATAAATATAAATATAAATATAAATATAAATACAAATACAATACAAATACAAATACCGAGCTCGATAGCTGCAGTCGCTTAAGTGCGGCCAGTATCCAATCGGGAGATAGTGGGTTCGAGCCCCACTGTCGGCAGCCCTGAAGATGGTTTTCCGTGGTTTCCCATTTTCACACCAGGCAAATGCCGGGGCTGTACCTTAATTAAGGCCACGGCCGCTTCCTTCCCATTCCTAGGCCTTTCCTATCCCGTCGTCGCCATAAGACATATCTGTGTCGGTGCGACGTAAAGCAAATAGCAAAAAAAAAATACAAATATAAATATAAATATAAATATAAATATAAATATAAATATAAATATAAATATAAATATAAATATAAATATAAATATAAATATAAATATAAATATAAATATAATCAGTAAATATCAGTAAGTATAAATATCAGTGACCTCAGCTGGAGTCGAATCTACTATCCTCGGAACAGAAGAACAGCGACTGACTATGTTCACTGAAACTGGCAGCGTAAATCTAGTGCGAGCGGAGCAGTATCTTTAATTCATTATATCTTTTTCTTCTTCTTCCTGCCATTTTTCCAATTAACTGGGGTCGGCACTTTGTATATATTTAGCCTAGTTTTAGGGTCGGATGCCTTTCCTGATTCCAACCCTGTGCAGAGGGATTTGTTGAGTATTGTGTTTTTCTGTGTGATTTTGTAATGTGATGTGTTGTATGTAAATGAAGATATGAAGATAAAAACACTCAGCGCCTGGGAGCTAATGGAATTAACCAGATGCTGTTAAAATCTTTCACCCGGCCGCGAATTGAACCCGGAACCCTCTGAACTGTCCATTCATCCATTAATCTGAACCATTATTAATTGCTACATGCCTGCTATTTATTGTGATCCTGTAATTCAGAGATTCGGCAAGCTATACAGCTGAGGATGCCATTACGCTGAGTAAGTGGCACTGATTTCTTGACAACAATGTAGAAATCAAGCAACAATATCAGTGCAATTATTTATCTAGCCTGGTTGTTGCTGATATCACAACTGCTTCTCCTTCCTGTGTGTGGGAAATAAGTTTTAAGCCCTATGTTGTATTAAGGGAAGTCTGTATAATATCGCACACTTATCCGTTACTGAGAGTGAAGGGTTTACTTTGCTTTTCATGCATCATGAATTCTATCCATCCATTCGTTAGTTCCGAATGGGATAGTCTCTTCGCAGCTGATGGTGCTTCGTAGCTATATTCTGAGCACATTTAATTCATCCACTCATGCATTCATTTATAAATTCATCCATACATTCATTCATCTACTCATTCGATTAGGAATACTCTCTCCTCAGTTGCTGGTTAACTGTAACTGGGAGAGAAATGTTTATTCATTCAGGCATTCATTAATACAATTCAGCCATGCAATCATTCATTTATTCATTCATTCATGCAGCCATTCTTTAATTCAATTCATGCAGTGTCTGTTGAATATGGAGGAGAAGTATGTGCAGACTTATGACAAATAAATAAATAAATAAATAAATATGTAAATAAATAAATAAATAAATAAATAAATAAATAAATAAATAAATAAATAAATAAATAAATAAATACACTGACTGACAGAGCAAATGCAACACCAAGAAGGAGTGGTCAGAACTTTATGCCAATTGCAGGGTAGACTGACGTCACTGAGGTATGCTCATGATGTGAAATGCGCCGCTGTGCTGCGCACGTAGCGAACGATAAATGGGACACGGCGTTGGCGAATGGACCACTTCGTACCGTGATTTCTCAGCCGACAGTCATTGTAGAACGTGTTGTCGTGTGCCACAGGACACGTGTATAGCTAAGAATGCCAGGCCGCCGTCAACGGAGGCATTTCCAGCAGACAGACGACTTTACGAGGGGTATGGTGATCGGGCTGAGAAGGGCAGGTTGGTCGCTTCGTCAAATCGCAGCCGATACCCATAGGGATGTGTCCACGGTGCAGCGCCTGTGGCGAAGATGGTTGGCGCAGGGACATGTGGCACGTGCGAGGGGTCCAGGCGCAGCCCGAGTGACGTCAGCACGCGAGGATCGGCGCATCCGCCGCCAAGCGGTGGCAGCCCCGCACGCCACGTCAACCGCCATTCTTCAGCATGTGCAAGACACCCTGGCTGTTCCAATATCGACCAGAACAATTTCCCGTCGATTGGTTGAAGGAGGCCTGCACTCCCGGCGTCCGCTCAGAAGACTACCATTGACTCCACAGCATAGACGTGCACGCCTGGCATGGTGCCGGGCTAGAGCGACTTGGATGAGGGAATGGCGGAACGTCGTGTTCTCCGATGAGTGACGCTTCTGTTCTGTCAGTGATAGTCACCGCAGACGAGTGTGGCGTCGGCGTGGAGAAAGGTCAAATCCGGCAGTAACTGTGGAGCGCCCTACCGCTAGACAACGCGGCATCATGGTTTGGTTCGCTATTGCGTATGATTCCACGTCACCTCTAGTGCGTATTCAAGGCACGTTAAATGCCCACCGCTACGTGCAGCATGTGCTGCGGTCGGTGGCACTCCCGTACCTTCAGGGACTGCCCAATGCTCTGTTTCAGCAGGATAATGCCCGCCCACACACTGCTCGCATCTCCCAACAGGCTCTACGAGGTGTACAGATGCTTCCGTGGCCAGCGTACTCTCCGGATCTCTCACCAATCGAACACGTGTGGGATCTCATTGGACGCCGTTTGCAAACTCTGCCCCAGCCTCGTACGGACGACCAACTGTGGCAAATGGTTGACAGAGAATGGAGAACCATCCCTCAGGACACCATCCGCACTCTTATTGACTCTGTACCTCGACGTGTTTCTGCGTGCATCGCCGCTTGCGGTGGTCCTACATCCTACTGAGTCGATGCCGTGCGCATTGTGTAACCTGCATATCGGTTTGAAATAAACATCAATTATTCGTTCGTGCCGTCTCTGTTTTTTCCCCAACTTTCATCCCTTTCGAACCACTCCTTCTTGGTGTTGCATTTGCTCTGTCAGTCAGTGTAAATAAATTAAATAAATAATATTGCACACTTTCCTAATATCACACCGTAATTTATCTGCCCCAATAAGTGCCTCATACTTCAAAAATGTGCCGATCAAATTCTGCAGCTTCAGAAAAACGTTAACACCTTCTATCGAGTGGCCATGGACCTCAGCATATAGGTTTCTCCTTTATCATCAAATAATAGTATATGGAGCGTTTCCTTTGTTTTGTATTCTCAGCAACATTAATCAGATAAATTGTTTTAATCGCATCAAAACAATAATGCAGTAACTTACCTTTATATTTTAATGTTTTAACAGTAACTTATACAGGATGGTGCAACGTGAACCGGGTATATGAGAGTTAGAGGGTTGGTCATGCTGATAAATAATTTGAAAATAATCATTCTGAATCTCGCACCGTTGACATTTTATCAGCTGCTGAAATTAGCCAATTGGATCGATTCGCAGGCGAATTCAAATGGATTTTGCGAAGTGGTGGTGTTAAATTTTCTTCTTCCGGGTTGAACCGTGTTGTTGTTTTCTGTAAATCCCATACAGTTTGCCGACGTTTCGAATACATAGCAATATTTTTTTGTCAAGGCGGATGTAATACTGTTACTCGATCGGAGGTAATTAGTCTCCCAGGCAGCAATTGATTGATCAAAACGTCGGCAAACTGTAAGGAATGTGCAGAAAACAACAACACGGTTCAGCCGGCTTGAGATGACCAATCAAAGAAACAAAACCTTTGCCATGTGAGGGATTTAAACACGAAGCTCCAAGTTGAGAGAATCGCGCCATAGCAAATACGCTACGGTGATACCGGCTGACCCACGGTGTGTTTGTGTTTGATGCTGATAAAACTCACCTAAACGACGGTCAAAGAGTTCCTTGTTGAACTGATGATCCACTTCCCAAATTGAGAATGAAGTAATTGAGGAACTTGCAGCTGTCAAAATACACAGTTAGGTGAACATGTCTTTGAATGTACGCCATGCTCCACAAAACAATACCTCACACGCAGGTATATTACCAACTAAACCTTTATGCTTTACCGTTGAAGTATACAAAAGATCATCGATGGATTCGCGTTTATTTTCAGAACACAAACGGAAATGTCCAAATAGGGGTGGAAACAAAGTGAGAACAGTCCTCCAGGGTGGACTTTTGTTACAGTTGGAGAGCTTCAGTATGGTGTATCACTGCTTAGCATTTACGTCCGTGGTGAGTTAGCGTGTCTGCCTCATACGCGGAGGCCTCGGGTTCGATTCCAGGCCAGGTCAGGGAATTTACCTGGACCTGAGGGCTGGTTTCGAGGTCAACTCAGCCTACGTGATTAGAATTGAGGATCTATCTGACGGTGAAATAGTGCCCCGGTCTAGAAAGCCAAGAATAACGGCCGAGAGGATTCGTCGTGCTGACCACACGACACCTCGTAATCTGCAGGCCTTCGGGCTGGGCAGCGGTTGCTTGGTTGGCCAATGCCCTTTAAGGGCTGTAGTGGCAAGGGGTTTGGTTTGGTTTTAGCATTTATGTGGCATGCTCCGAGTAAGTCGACGGATGTCACGTTGCAGTAATTGGTCTCATTCTTCAATGAGAGCCTGTTCGAAGTCTTGGAGAGTCTGTGGTGGAACAGGAAGCCCACGAACATTTCTGTTAAGCCTATCCCTCACATGCTCGATGTGATTAAGGTCGGCACTCACTGCAGGCCATTCCATCTCTTAAATTTCCAATTCTCGCAAGACAGCTCTGGTGATGCTCGGTATATGAGCCCTGGCACTGTCGTGCATGAGTACGAATTCAGGGCCAACACCGTATGCAGCAACCAACACATGCTGTAGCAGTATGTGCTCGATGCACCCCTGTACCGAGCAGCGGTACGATTACCACGGACGACGACAAGATCCGTACGTCCATCAATAATGATGCCACCCCACAGCATCACAGAAACTTGTCCGAATCGGTCGCCTTCCTGGACAACATTTGGCATGTACCGCTCACCACGGCGTCTCCAAACACGTTGACGTCCATCACTCTGCGTCAGGGGATATCTTGACTCGTCTGTGAACAACACAGATCTTCATTGGCGAAGTTGTCAGTTGACGTGGGTACGGGTAAACAGAAGGCGAGCTGCGCGATGTTGTAGCGTTAAACGGGGCACTCGAACAGGACGTCTGGGTCGTAAGGACACTTCTCTTAACCTGTTACTTACTGTCTGGTCAGACACCGTGACTCCAGTGACCCTCCTGAGGTCTTGTTGCAGTTCTCTGGCAGTTGCTGAACGACGCCTCAGCGCACAGATGGTCAGATATCGGTCATCCTGTGGGGTTGTAATGAGTCCACGACCTTGTCCAACCCTCCTTGTGAACTGGCCCGTCTCACTGTAGCGATTCCACAGGCGTTGAGTAACTGATGGAGAGACATTGAGAACCACAGCAACACGACGGTAAGTCCATCCTTCCTGGATGAAAGTGACGGTCCTTGCGACTTGAACCTCGTTAAGATGTCTCATGCGATGTGCTGGTTTACGTACAACGTGCTCAAATAATCGCAGTAGTCTGTGTACCTCACAACGACACACGGACGCCGCTATTCAGTTTGTTTTTAGGGATTACCTGACAGTTTAATGCATGGCTACGCCTACAGATGAAGTATAACTTCGATTAGGCATAACCTGAATTGTGGCCGTTGGTGAGCAGAAATCAGTGAAGCAACAGAAGTCCTTATTATGTATGTAATGTTATGTAAATTTTATCTTGTCATCATTTTGGATAAACAAAAACATTTAAAGAACTGAAGTGTTTATGCAAAGTAAATTATTGTATGAAGCTTTCTTATTTAAAAATTATTACACATTTAGGCATATGAAGAAATGGACTATGAAGACGATTTATGGTATCTACATTTCCTGATTTAAATTGTATTTTTCTGTAAATTATAGAAAGGGATTTGGAATGTTTATTCATGACTTGTGAGGCAGGGTGTGCCACGTGTAAGTGCCCCTTTCCTGTCGATTTGTAATATCCGCTAATATGCAATATGCGATTCCAGAAGATAATCATCATTGGCCAAAAGTACAAGTGTTTTTATTGGCCGGTATATTAGAATTTTTAATTGTTGAATGTGGCAAACTGGAGTGTTGCTATTGGTAATTTGTAATCACTCTATTTCCTGTTTGTGGCTTCTCGCGTGTGCGAGTCACTTTGTCCGCGTCTTTGATTTGGAGCACGAGAGCGGGCGGACGCGTTTTGCGTCCGTCCGTCCCACCATGGGTCTTCTGCCGTCTAAGGTAAGCGCATTTTTGCCTTATGCTATTTAAATGCATTCTTATGTTTCGGAAAATTCCCAGTTAATGTAAATTCAGTAATTATGTAGAAATTCATCTCGTGTGCCGGAGTTTCCTCTAGTTTTCCACATTTTCCAAAATAGAGCGTTTATATGACTTAGCAATTATGCTAGTCCGCAACGTGTTGTTTTCAGAGGCAGACCTTCTTTCCTAAGTCTAGTTGTAATTGTAAGTAACTGTAACAACTTCTTGAATTGTGTAATTAATTTTGTTTCGTTCGAGTTTGCCTCCTTTCATTCTGTAAATTCTGGATCTCTATGTCAAAGTTTGTTCGTGACCGAAGAGCTTAATTGTTTCCCTTATACTTCTTGTTTTGTATCTCAAGTATCAGTTAATCCGCAGTTCATTTATGCGCTAATTTATAATTGTATGTTCATTTTTTGATAATTATTTGTCTGTTGGGTGTATTATTGTAAGTGTTTTCTCCTCATAACGTCATACGTTCCCATTGACCTCGCAGGGATTCCAGCACCTTCCACTCTCCTTTCTTAGTTGTCATTTTTAGGCCTGTAAGTGTTCCCTTGTATTTGATTTAATTTTACGTATCTAAAGATACTCGTCACGTTTCCAAGTTTTGATGTGAATTCACCGCCACTGCGTCATTTTACTATTTCCTTATTCATATTATTAAGTGTCTATTTTTATTATTATTATTATTATTATTATTATTATTATTATTATTATTATCATGTGCCTGCTATATTTATTATTATTATGTGTAAGCGTAATTGTCCCGATTACGGTGACATGAATAGCTAAGGTCTCAAGGTATTGCTGTACGACCATTAGAACGCCGTCTACCAAATTAACGTTCACATACCAGACGTTACAAAACATGTTCCCCTAATTTGTTTGAACTGTGTGGTTTTAGTGCGTGATGTTGAAGGACGTGTACAACTGGAAGTGAGTGGCAGTACTTTCATTTTTACTGCTTGTATATTACTTAAAAATTCAACATCTGAAGTTAGTAAAACAGTTGTTCTTGTATTGTACTGATCACAGCAGATTGTTGAACTGAGTGGACTCTTTTTAAATCCTAATATCGCACACTTACTGACGTATTATTACGTACGGTGCGATATTGAGGGAATGTTATTATGACAAAATAGTATATTTATTTTTCAGTGTCTCGATTGCTTACCGTTAAAGATTGGTACAGAATATCGAAGCAATGGTGGGAAGAAGGCATGATGACTGTCTCAAGGGAATGCAAAGAACGTCAATGTCTTCCAACGTTCCGAAGTCGAGTTTGAAAGAAGATAAAGTAAGCAGCAAAGAACAGAATGTAAATAAACTTGTAAGCTCAAAACTTGGTAAGAAACCAGTGCTACGGGATAAGCTAGAAAAAGTTTTGAGGTCACATGGTTTAGAGACGTAGGAGCGATTTTACAGCTTAACTGAAAAGGATATTAAAATAGTCTTCCTGTTGGCATCAAAGAGCGGACTGAATAATTTTCGAAGAAGGATTACGCTGCAGGATGGAAACAGCTTCACATATTCATGAGAAGACATTAATAACAGAGTCTGCGGAAACTAATGTGCATACCTAATGCAAGGATTAGATATGTAATTTTTATTGAAATTTTGTATGTTTGACAGAACGGAAAGTTTTCTATGTCCTTGTCTATATTTCACTTTGATTGTATGTAAATTAAAAGCTTTTCATCCTTTCGAACACAGTATAAATATTACAATATAACATACCTGTAAAAAACACACAATTCTCTAGGCATGTTATAATGACAGATCCCTTTTGCTAATGCCAATCACAATCCAGTAGTTTTTACAGGTATGTTATATTGTAATATTGTGTGATCGATAGACTGAAAAGTTTTTAAGTTACATTTAACTGAATCGACACCGAGAAGTATGGCTTTCTTCTTAACAAACTTTCATGTAATGTCACGCTTAACACAAAAGTGTTCAAAAACAAATTTCTAATACGTACATCGATATTTTTTAGTGAACAAATTTCTTAACAAAGGCTTTCCTTGCTTATGTTAGTTCAATGCTGTATTATGAAATGTGATGACATCGGGGAAAGCGCCAGCTGCATTTGTGAACTCCAGATGTAAACTCACATATATCATCCTGTCAACATGTCTGTTCATCTATAAAGTAAAATTTCGTTCTTTGTACGTAACTAAAAATAGAGAACACAGTTAATTAGAAGGTCTGGGCCTCGATGGTTAGTGGAACGTTGAGTAACATTTCTTGCGAAGTTGTATAGAAGTCCTTTAAAATTCATAGTTTAAAAAATTATTTGTCTAAATCGGAATATCTAGGTGGAAAACATGCTTTAGCGCCTATTTTCAAGGAACTTACAATTTACTCTTGTATGCCAGTTAGAGCTTTCGGAGAATTAAATACTCCACGAAGAGTGCCGGAAGAATGTCATCCAGAAACCACTGGCAGTGATAAAGGGTATCAAGACATAACATGAGACGTAGCTCTGAGCTTGCATTCGGGAGATAGTAGGCTCGAACCTCGCTGTCGGAAGACCTGAAGATGGATTTCCATGGCTTCCTATTTTCACACCAGGCAAATGCTGGGGCTGTACCTTAATCAAGGCCACTGTCGTTTCTTCCCACTTCTAGGCTTCTCCTCTCCCATCATTGTCATAAGACCTATCTGTGTCGGATGAGGATGGGAACCAACCTTGTAAGTCACAATTTGCATCCAGAGAACGGGGCGTGAAGTAAGTAGCGCAGTCTTGCATTGGAAGTCTTTGCTGATGTTCTAATCGATCTCAGGTTAGGACAACAATGACTTTAACATCTCTGAGGCCCGTAGGTAGTTCGTGGTCGTGTTAAAACTTTACGAGTGACTTCGGAATGACAATTATTTTCTTTTCTTTCTTTCTTTTTTTTTTCAAGTTGCTTTACGTCGCACCGACACAGATAGGTCTTATAGCGACGATGGAGCAGGGAAGGGCTAGGAGTGGGAAGGAAGTGGCCGTGGCCTTAATTAAGGTACAGCCCCAGCATTTGCCTGGTGTGAAAATGGGAAACCACGGAAAACCATTTTCAGGGCTGCCGACAGTGAGATTCGAACCTAACAATTATATTTAATCTTGTATCCATTTTTCTACGCATTTGCTTTTTTGTCAGTCTCCTTTAAGTTTTTAATTCTCTTCTTTTCTAGTTTATATATTTTCTTTATTCTAGTTATTTAGGTTTGGTATTTTTGTCATTGTTGTAAAACTTGCGTTTCTTGTTTCCATTTGTTTTATCTCCTGGATCCATGTAGTCATGACGGACGTCTCTGTTTGAGAAAACAATATATTATACAGCAATAAGGAGGCCGACTGCATGTGTACTTTGCGGGTTGTACTCCTTGAAGTGTGGGGCTGTTGGATCATCTAGCCCAAGTCGATCGTGATCTAACAGATTAGTAGACCGCGATATTTGAGGAGGGAATAGGTCTTCAGGAAAGATTCGAATACCCTCGAATTTGAAAATATTTTATTAAACTGTGTTAGAAAAGTGTTGCAGAATCTAAGAATGTTTGCCTGTGATTCCGGAACAGGACTAGATTTTACCGACTAATGTTGTACTTCGTTTCAAGACCTTATTTGTTTCAACGTACCTTTGTGAATTCTTATTTTCAAGCATGAATTCCATTAAAAATAAGTATAGAACTTCATTAACTGATATACACTGACTGACAGAGCAAATGCAACACCAAGAAGGAGTGGTCAGAACTTTATGCCAATTGCAGGGTAGACTGACGTCACTGAGGTATGCTCATGATGTGAAATGCGCCGCTGTGCTGCGCACGTAGCGAACGATAAATGGGACACGGCGTTGGTGAATGGCCCACTTCGTACCGTGATTTCTCAGCCGACAGTCATTGTAGAACGTGTTGTCGTGTGCCACAGGACACGTGTATAGCTAAGAATGCCAGGCCGCCGTCAACGGAGGCATTTCCAGCAGACAGACGACTTTACGAGGGGTATGGTGATCGGGCTGAGAAGGGTAGGTTGGTCGCTTCGTCAAATCGCAGCCGATACCCATAGGGATGTGTCCACGGTGCAGCGCCTGTGGTGAAGATGGTTGGCGCAGGGACATGTGGCACGTACGAGGGGTCCAGGCGCAGCCCGAGTGACGTCAGCACGCGAGGATCGGCGCATCCGCCGCCAAGCGGTGGCAGCCCCGCACGCCACGTCAACCGCCATTCTTCAGCATGTGCAAGACACCCTGGCTGTTCCAATATCGACCAGAGCAATTTCCCGTCGATTGGTTGAAGGAGGCCTGCACTCCCGGCTTCCGCTCAGAAGACTACCATTGACTCCACAGCATAGACGTGCACGCCTGGCATGGTGCCGGGCTAGAGCGACTTGGATGAGGGAATGGCGGAACGTCGTGTTCTCCGATGAGTCACGCTTCTGTTCTGTCAGTGATAGTCACCGCAGACGAGTGTGGCGTCGGCGTGGAGAAAGGTCAAATCCGGCAGTAACTGTGGAGCGCCCTACCGCTAGACAACGCAGCATCATGGTTTGGGGCGCTATTGCGTATGATTCCACGTCACCTCTAGTGCGTATTCAAGGCACGTTAAATGCCCACCGCTACGTGCAGCATGTGCTGCGGCCGGTGGCACTCCCGTACCTTCAGGGGCTGCCCAATGCTCTGTTTCAGCAGGATAATGCCCGCCCACACACTGCTCGCATCTCCCAACAGGCTCTACGAGGTGGACAGATGCTTCCGTGGCCAGCGTACTCTCCGGATCTCTCACCAATCGAACACGTGTAGGATCTCATTGGACGCCGTTTGCAAACTCTGCCCCAGCCTCGTACGGACGACCAACTGTGGCAAATGGTTGACAGAGAATGGAGAACCATCCCTCAGGACACCCTCCGCACTCTTATTGACTCTGTACCTCGACGTGTTTCTGCGTGCATCGCCGCTCGCGGTGGTCCTACATCCTACTGAGTCGATGCCGTGCGCATTGTGTAACCTGCATATCGGTTTGAAATAAACATCAATTATTCGTCCGTGCCGTCTCTGTTTTTTCCCCAACTTTCATCCCTTTCGAACCACTCCTTCTTGGTGTTGCATTTGCTCTGTCAGTCAGTGTACATTTAGAATAGTGAATTAGATAGATAAATGTCTTTAATGACGTAGTGAAGGCCATTAGGCCTTATCTTACACTAAACCAATTAGTATACACTAGAGTCATAATACTTCCGTAATTAGTACTAGAGTCCGCCTCTGGGGTGTAATGGTTAGTGTGATTAGCTGCCACCCCCGGAGGCCTGGGTTTGATTCCTGGCTCTGCCACGAAATTTGAAAAGTGGTACGAGGGCTGGAACGGGTTCCACTCAGCCTCTGGAAGTCAACTGAGTAGAGGTGGGTTCGATTCCCACCTCAGCCATCCTGGAAGTGGTTTTCCGTGGTTTCCCAATTCTCCTCCAGGAAAATGCCGGGATGGTACCTAACTTAAGGCCACGGCTGCTTCTTTCTCTCTTCCTTGCCTATCCTTTCCAATCTTCCCATCCCCCATCAAGGCCCCTCTTCAGCATAGGAGGTGAAGCCGCCTGGGCGAGATACTGGTCATTCTCCCCAGTTGTATCCCCCGACCCAAAGTCTGAAGCTCTAGGACACTGCCCTTGAGGCGGTTGAGGTGGGATCCCTCGCTGAGTCCGAGAGGAAACCGACCCTGGAGGGTAAACATTTTAAGAAGAAGAAGATAATAGTAATAATGATAACAATAATAGCCAGTAATGATATTGTAGTAGCACGATGACTGAAAGGCCAGAAATGTACAGGTCACTCGCATCCTGCTGTACCTATTAACGCTCTTTTAAATGACACTGTTGTTGGTATTCCTCTGACATGATCGGGTAAACGATTCGATTCTTGTGGGGCCGAGAATGGAGAATGAGCTGTTATATGCAGCAGTTCGATGGTGAGGGATGATGATCAGGTTGTTTTTTGAGCCCTTGTATGTCTGAAATGAACATTTGAGAAGTAATGGAAACGCAAAGAAAGGTAATTTGGGGAAGATGTAGTAAGAACTCGATGGAGGAGAGACAAGGTATGATGGTTACGAAGAACATTGTGTCGCGACCACTCTAGGTTTGGGAAAGATGGTGATCCCCCAAACCCCATGGCACTACAGTCCTCGAAGGGCCTTGGCCTACCAAGCGACCGCTGCTCGGCGCGAAGGCCTGCAGATTACGAGGGGTCGTGTGGTCAGCACGACGAATCCTCTCGGCCGTTCTTGGCCATCTAGACCGAGGCCGCCATCTCACCGTCAGATAGCTCCTCAATTCTTATCACGTAGGCTGAGTGGACCTCGAACCAGCCCTCAGGTCCAGGTAAAATCCCTGACCTGGCCGGGAATCGAACCGGGGGCCTCCGGGTAAGAGGCAGGCACGCTATCCCTACACCACGGGGCCGGCTAAACACGCGGTTCATATTTTCTTAAATTGCACTCAGTGTAACTATTTTCTTTTCATCCAAAGCAATCCTGAGAAATGTTCTTATCAAGTTTCACAGCAAGTAGAAAGGTGATTGTAAAATGTTCTATTTTTGTATCTGTTTGCAGTACAATTATTTTCATATGTATATCTTAATTTCATTGTGTAGAACTTATTTTACGGTTTTATTAGTTGACCATAAAATATTGTAAGTGCGCCTGTTTAAAGGATAGATCATTAGAAAATTTGACAACTCAGTAGATGCTGTCTTCTGATATAGCCTATTACTTTCTTTTCACCGTTGACAGCCGCCACTTTTTCAATGCCCTGTTCAGGATCAATTACCCTGTACAACAACAAAAAAATTAAGTGTTTTCTTCACTTCGTGAGTCAATTCCTACTTTTTTTTTGCTGGGGCTTTACGTCGCACCGACACAGATAGGTCTTATGGCGACTATGGGATAGGAAAGGCCTAGCAGTTGGAAGGAAGCGGCCGTGGCCTTAATTAAGGTACAGCCCCAGCATTTGCCTGGTGTGAAAATGGGGAAGCACGGAAAACCATCTTCAGGGCTGCCGATAGTGGGATTCGAACCTACTATCTCCCGGATGCAAGCTCACAGCCGCGCGCCTCTACGCGCACGGCCAATTCGCCCGGTCAATTCCTACTTATATAGGGTTGAAAAAATGAATGTCACAAAGAAAAAAATTATTAACTCTAGTTTCTGTGATATTCAATACCTGGAAGTATTTTATTTTAACGGATCGAGAGAAAACGATAATTACATATGCCAAAGCATTAAAAGTCTATTTGAAACTTTTAAAATGACAGTAACATTCTAAGAGTTGTAAACTGATGGAAGAATACCTAGCAGGTGGTTGGGTCTGAAAAGAAGCATGTTGTGGCTCCGTGAGATAATATAATCGAGTTCCGGAGCATCCCTACGCAGGAACCAGCAGTAATCCGCAAGCATTGCTTCATTCCAGCGGCCTTGATATCTTTGTTCCATTACAGAAATATCCTGATGGAACCTTTCTCCGTGTTCATCACTCCGTGCTGCACAACTAGGAGGGAAAAAGCCTATGTGGGAGTGGAGAAAATGGATTTTAAGAGACTTGTTGCATGCGAGTTGATGGTATTTTTGCAGAAACACTGTCACCAACTGAGTCCAGTTATCATCGCTTGTGTTGCCTAAAAATCCACGAATAACTCCCTTGAACGCTTCCCAAGTTTCCTTTTCTTTTCCCTCCAAAACTCGTTCAAACGCAGGATCCCTTTCAAGTCGACGAATTTGTGGCCCAATAAAAATACCTTCCTTAACTTTTTCATCACTTAATGTAGGACATTTGTCTCTTAAGTACTTAAAAGCCTGTCCTTCTTTTACAAAATTTTTCATCAAACCGAGCTCTATGTATAGGGGTGGAAGAAGAACATATTTTGGGTCCACAAGAGGCTCAGAAACAACATTTTTTTCGCTTGAGTTAAAATTTCTTGTAGGCCAGTCTGCTTTAATATAATGTAATGTTCTATCCTTACTGCCCCACATACATAAAAAGCAGCAGTATTTAGTGTACCCCAGGTTCATTCCTAAGAGTACAGCTATGACTTTCAGATCGTCACAGATTTTCCACTTGTGTTCAGTGTATTTGATTGCGCCGAGGAGAGCTGTCATGTTTGCATAAGTCTCCTTCATGTGAACTACGTGACCAGCAGGAACAGATGGAAGGTGGTTGTCGTTTTGAAGTAATACAGCTTTCAAACTAAGCTTGGAGGCATCTATGAATAGCATCCATTAAATTGGATCATGATTCATATTCAAACTTTTCATCAAACCATTAACGTCGCAGCAAAAAAAAACAAGATTGTTTTTCTTCTAAAAAAAGGAAGCAGTTCCCTCTGACGTTGTCTGCACTGTGAGACCCTGACATCACGATGGAGAAGATGCCATTGCTGTAGTCTTGACCCTAGAAGTTCTGCCTAATCCGGTATTAAGTGAAGGTCTCGAATGAGATCACTCAATCCCGCTTGACTCAGTCTGTGCGGTTTATCATCATTTTCCTGAAAACCAGGGTCATGGGATGAGTAAGGCTTCTTGGGTTCTTCTACTTCTACACTGTCTTCATTTTCTATTTCCATTTCATAATTTTGAGGTGGAGTAGGAACTGGTGAACTATCTGAATGTGGAATAGGTCGAATAGCAGATGGAAGATTTGGATATTCAACGATTCCTCTTTTCTTCATTGACAATCCTGACTTAATTGGTGGAGTCAAGCAGAAATAGCAGTCTTCTGTATGGTTTGTAGGCTCCCGTCAAACCATAGGCACAGCAAAAACCCATAGATCGTTTCTCTATTTTTCATCTATTCTCGTAGTATAACTGAATACGAGTTGCAACATATACTGTATGTGGAGCCCATGACATATTCTGGTCCCCTACCTTGATACCAAAATAATGATGATAGGCAGTCTTCACAAGAGGCGTCAGACTGCGTTTCTGTGACGAAAATGTAACAAAAAATAATCACGGAATTTACACATTTCCGTGGCATATTGGTTTAACAAATTTTACACGTTAAAAGCACTCCAAAACCAGACATTCTGCACTAATTAAAACAGAAACTCACATTCACAGCAACAGTACTTACGTTTATAACCTACAAGCAGCTTTAGAAGGTTGTGTTTTGTCAGTTGACAGGTGTGCCAACTTCCAAAACAAATTTTCTCCGAAACTGAAAATGTAGACCCTAAAAAAGTATATGTTACTGTATCTCCGAAGCAAGATCTAATCGGCCATTTTCATGGTAATTTTTTAATTTACCACGTGGAAATACGTAAGAATAGGCTATTTTTCGGCCCGAAACATTTTCATTGTTGTACAGTGTTATTAACCCTCTTCTGGAAGTTTTGGACTTAGCGATTTTTATTATCCTTACAGCGTGCTGAGTCGAACATCTCTTCAAGCACAATTTAATGTGCACTGCATACGTTTGAGGACATCTCTAACACTTACAGTATTTTGCCTATTTTCTGACATGCATTCACAAAAAATGTCATTATTGTTATTAGTAGAACTGGGAGTGCTAGGTACTGTCTCTTGACGATTATATGCCAGGAAAAGACTAATATCCACAAAACACCACTATTTTATGGTTATTATAGGTGAATTTCAAAGTGCCTTCGTGGCTCAGACGGCAGCGCACCGGCCTCTCATTGCTGGGTTTCGTGGTTCAAATCCCGGTTACTCCATGTGAGTTTTGGACAAAGTGGAGGCGAGACAGGGTTTTCTCCGGGTATTCCGGTTTTCTCTGTCATCTTCCATTCCAGCAACACTCTCCAATATCATTTCATCTGTTGGTCAATAATCAATGCCCCAGACGAGTGCGACAGGCTTCGGCAACCGGCACAATTCCTATCCTCGCCGCTAGATAGGGGCTTCATTCATTCCATCCCTGATCCGGTCGAATGTCTGGAAACAAGCTGTGGATTTTCATAGGTGAATTTCATTTTATATACACTTAGTGATATTACATAAAGTTGCATATTTTAGTATCGTCATATTGACACGTGTGTAAGTTGCTATGTTGAAGTTCGAAACTCACGCTCGGGCTGTTGTTTGTCAGTTGCCAAGCATGAACAAAATGACGACAATGTATATTGTGAGCATATCTTCACATCTTTTATTCCTATTTGGACAGTACGGTAACTAATGGATTTTTAATGAGACTGGCTACCTGCATATTAGAGTTTCCAGAAACAGTTTTCTAAACAAATGTGACGTTCTTAACAGGCAGGTCACAGGGGTGCCCAGAGAGTAAAACTGACAAGAACTGTAATATTGTATATTAGTTACGGAATGCAGGGGAAGTTTAATGAACTTTCTGTTCTTATTTTGTAAGTGATAGGTCTCGTGTGAATATTATTTTAATCACGAATGTATTTATTTATTTATTTATTTATTTATTTATTTATTTATTTATTTATTTATTTATTTATTTATTTATTTATTTATTTGTACAGTAGTGTTACGTACTAGCCTTGTGGTAGCCTCTTTCGTTACTTCCTGGAAAGGACTAGTGTGTCAGACGGCCGGGGAGCTCCCAACCCGCCTGGAGGGCATGGGTGGCCTTTCCATGCATTGTTCTCTTTGTTTGGTTTCCCCGTGCGTTTCTGTGATGTACATCGAGAAAGTTCCGTCTCTAGTAACACCGCGAATATTCAGGTACTCATCATCGAAACTATAAACTATAAAAACGGAAGTTAGCGGCGTTCGCTTGTCGGTAGTGTCCAACCGAAGCCTGAACGAGAAGTTGTTGTTGTTGTTGTTGTTGTTGCGTCGGAGTGTCGAGTGAGTAGCTGACTGAGGACGGCTTCCGCCAGTGCTCACACCGGAGTCAGAATATCGTCGCGTACAGCTGTGAGTACTCGTGAGTGATTGGAACAGTGTTAATGGTCGTTGTTCTGCGGAGTATTGTACTGCTACTTAACAGTTTTGAGCTCTTGTTGTTTAGTTGTTCACTGTGATTGACTATACGAATTACTGGACTGTCTTTGGAGACGAACCAAGGAACAGTCATCGTGTATTCTGTGGCCAGTAGCCCGTGTTAAAACCTAGCTGTCTACACGCAGCTGCTGTGTGGTGTGAGCGGACTTGGAGGTGAAGTGAAAGTAAGGCTAGTCTGTCAACAGGAGTATATCCCTATCAGGTAATACCAGGACCGCCTGCTGTGTGAAAAGAACAGAGACTTGTAAAAAGCCAACAATTAGTATATGTGGTCATTAATGATTGAATAGAACTGTGTGTGTTTATGTGTGTGTGTGAAATTATTGGACCACACTGAAATAAATGAGAGTGATAAAATAGACGGTGTTTTATTCGTGACAGTAGTTATAGGACTCAGGAGAAACTGTATTAACCATATTACTCATATGTAAGCAATATATCAAGCATGAAACATTAATAATAATATATATTTAAAATATAAGGGACATATCTGAGGGGAATTGAGTGTCTACTTTATATGTAAACATTAATACGTTTGATAGCTTTAAATTAGAAAGTACTGGCGTATATAACGTAAATCGTAAATATTTTTTGTAAACAATTTTTAAATGTACATTAATTATGTAAAAGAAATCTCTGTGTATAATACACAAAGGATGATTACAAAATTCAGGTCAACTCTGTAAGGTTTTGACCCGCCGCATAGATTTTGGCTTCATTCAAACAGCACCGGTTCTCCCTAGTGTGATTGTGATTATGGCACAGTCACCTTCTCGTTGGTTTCAAATTTAAAATCGCGAATTGCAGTTGACGAATCTTTTGCAACCAACGGTAAAGTAACGATTTATCAAGATGCAACAATCATATCGAATATTCTCTGAAATCCCAGCTTGAACACCATGTATAAAATGCAATGCATAGAAAGAACAAACAGTTAGGACTACAGAAGAAACAAATATTTTCTACACAGATGCAGAATCCTTCAGCTTCAAGTAACCCTTTTTATGAGGACTTATGCAGTGTGATAATTGCAGCAGCTAATAATCCATAGTGCAAGCTTTAAGTCTTCGAATTCAGATCGCTCCTTGAAAAATATTGCAGCTGCCAACATATTTCTGATCATTCTACACTACACAAGAATTATCCTCAAGACAGCTATGACGTGACAACGGGCAACATATGAGAAACGCTTCCGTATGGGTTGCTGTCGATGTAGCAACGAATGCTAAGGGTCGATTTATTGCAAATCTTGGGGTGCTAAGGGTAGAATCTGCTAGACCCTCAAAGCCATGTTTGATTTACTGTAAAGATTTGCGTCATCCAAATCACTCAACTACTGTCAGTTTTGTGAACGAAGGATGAAAAGTGTTGTGACCCACTGCAGTGCAAGAAGAAAAGGAATTAGTGCTGTATGCCGATGCTGCAGTATATATGCCTAATGCTGCAATACCTCTGAAAATATTCTATCCCAATATGTTCCATTTTACGTGCTTGACTTAGCTCATGGATTGCAACGTATTGCTGAAAATATTAGAGCGAAATTTGCACAAGTGAACAGATTAATTTCAGCAACGGAAAAGGTGTGCTATATCATTCACAAAAATTGTCACAGAAAATATTCCCCTGCGTAACCAGTGTTAGTAAGGTGGGGAACGTTGATAGAAGCAGTTAACTTCTATAGTGAGTATCTAAATGTCGTAATGACTGTTGGAAATTCTTTCGATCCTGAAAGTGTCGTAACTATTTGTAAAGCACAAGAGTGTTTTAGTAGTTCCAAAGTGGTTTGCTCAATTGCCTACATCAGGGGAAACTGTAGCTGGCTTCCAGGAAGCATGAAATGTCTGAAAACTTCAGAACTTCCTCTGCAAGACTCTATTGCTATAATAGATAATGCGATTGAAAAACTAAATGTTGTACATGAAGAAATTGGCGCAAATGAATTGTTAAAATTGCAAACAGTGTTGAAGAGAAATCCTTCTTTTTCATTTCACAGCGTATGACCAATTCTAAACGGAGATGATATTGAACCAGCAAATTAAATTCCTCTCCTAAAATTTTCCTCAACTGCATCATGTGACTTGGAAAGATCACTCTGCTTGTAACAAAATTCTGAGCGACAAACGCCTTTGAATAACCCCAGAAAACATAGAAAAATATATAATTGTTCGCTCTGGTACAAAATGTAATGAATGTGTTGTGAGTGTTGTAACTAGTAAACTGTTATCAAATACAACTTTCTCCAGCTTATCCCAGTCGCT
This sequence comes from Anabrus simplex, assembly GCF_040414725.1. NCBI lineage: Eukaryota > Metazoa > Arthropoda > Insecta > Orthoptera > Tettigoniidae > Anabrus > Anabrus simplex. The sequence goes on along the minus strand of NC_090270.1, from coordinate 222,116,722 downwards.
GGAGCCATCCGGCTCATTTTGGTTTTGTCTGGAGATTTTTAAGGCAGGATGTTCTTCCTGCTGCCACGTGAGTTTTCAGATGAAAATCCCACCCCATGATCACCCGGGATTCGAACCTCAGCCTTCCATGTGGAAAGCCAGCATCTTAGTCATTGATATAATCACTTCGCCCAATAAACTCTTATAAAATATGCGATATTAAACATTTTTTCTGATTCTACATATCTTATAACATATTTAACACTTTCTTTCACTGCATATATATGTGCATATTTTGCTACGCGATACTGCATAAATATCCCAGTTCTAATTATTAGGATAACGAGGCGAAGGCAATGCTAGGAATGATATAAATGTGATGAACGCTGGGACAGGGAGGTTGTATTGAACAGAGAGAGTGTGCTGCGTGGTTTGATCATGTAGCTGTAAGCTTGCATTCGAGGGATAAACGGTTCGAACATCTCTGTCGGCAACCGTGATGATGTTTTCCCATGGCTATCCATTTTCACACCAGGCAAATGCTAAAGCTCTACCTTAATTAAGACACGCTCGCTTCTTTGTCATTCCTAGCCCTGTCCTACCTCGTCGTCGCCACAAAATAGGTCCGCGCCGATGCGACGTAGAACAAAAGGTAGAAATAAAAGTCCAGTGAGGTAACTATCGTATTTTTAGATGTAATTACAACACACAAATCGCAACAGGAGATAAGGACGCCATATATTTGCATTAACTTGTTAGAACTATAGTAAACAGGAGATAAAAGAAAACATTGAACAGCGTAATCTCGCAAAGGTTAGTAGGCAACTAGTTTGGCTCGAAGTGTGCTCTGCGCGATAACGGAAATGTGATGGCCGCAAGACCTGTTTCTTTGCGGCTGTTTGTGTCTTTTTAATTGCGCTTTAGCAGACAGTCTTTCATTTCCAAATAAAGTATTAATAATTATTACGTGTTGTGCGATTATTATTTTCCTGTGCTAATAGTAACTGTCCACCTTTATGATGTAATTGTTAGTGTGATTAGTTGCCACCTCCGGAAGCCCGGGTTCGATTCCTAGCTCAACCAAGAAATTTGAAGTGGTACGAGGGCGGGAACGGGGTCCACTCAGCATCGGGAGGTCAACTGTGTAGAGGGTGTTTCGATTCCCTCCTCAGCTATCTTCGAAGAAGTTTTCCGTGGTTTCCCTCATTTCCTTCAGACAAATGCAAGGGTGGTACCTAACTTAAGGCCACGGTCGCTTCTTTCCTCTTCCTTGCCCATCCCTTCCAATATTTTCATCCACAACAAAGCCCCTGTTCAGCAAAGCAGGTGATGACTAGTTGTCCCCTCCAGTTGTATCCCCGACAAAATGTCTCACGCTCCAGGACACTGCCCTTGAGCAGGTAGAAGTCGGATGCCTCGCTGAGTCCGGGGGAGAAACCTGAAGTGTAAACCGATAAACTAATAATAAAATAATATTATTAACATTTACTATCAAAAAATCATCGCCAAAATTTACCAATTTAAAACTATTGGCTTTACATTGCACCAACACAGGTATGTCTTATGGCGACGATGGGACGGGAAAGGGCTAGGACTGGGAAGGAAGTGACCGTGGCCTTAAGGTACAGTCCCACCATTTGCCTGGTGTGAAAATGGGGAACCACAGAAAACCATCTTCAGAGTTGCCGACAGTGGGGTTCGAACCCACTATCTCCCGAATACTGGCCGCACTTAAAGAGACTGCAGCTATCGAGCTCGGTCTGGCACATTAAAGAACTCCTGCAGGGCATAATACAAAAATCCCTGCCATCTCCGAAAATGTAGCAGCATGAGTATAAGACAACAGATATACCCCTTGCACACTGTTCCCATGCCTATATTGCAATTCATAAATTATTAGATATTATTTTCCTATTGAGTTTTCGTCCCACCGACTGAAAAACCTCTTGCGGCGACAATGGGATAGGGCAGGGTTAAGTCTCAGAAGGAAGCGACCGTGGTCTGAATTAAGATACGGCACCATCATTTTCTTCGTGTGAAAATGATTAACTGGGGAAAATGATCGTCAGGACTATCGACTCTAGGATTCGAACCCATCATCTTCGAAATTCAAGCTAATAGCTACAAGACTTCAACCACGCAGACAACTCACTCAATGTTATTGTAATTTGTACTAAACTAGGATGGTTTAAATCGGTGTACAATTCAACACGGAATATGTCCTTAAAATGATCTACAATAAATTACGAACACGTCATGCATATATGGAAGTCGTAAAGTTTAAGAAACGAGATTTCCATTTCCGAAGGTGCATTTGGCCCTGAAGTTCACTCAGCCTACACCAATGAGTACCATGTTAATTCCTGGGGGCAAAGGCGGCCGGGCGTAGAGCTAACCACTCTACCCCATCACGTGCCGCGGTTAACAATGGTGGAAGCCTTTACCTTCCACTCCTCCAAGGACCTGCATGGCCTGTACGGAGGTGTCTTTGTCTTTTGTCATGCATGTATACTGGATAAGCCTCCCTTATATTTTTAAAATAACTTTTACGTTCTTCAGTCTCTCAAAACTACATGTATTTTATGAATAAATAAATTTAGAAAAAATCCGAACCAAACCAGATCAAACCCCATGGCGCAAGAGCCCCGAAAGGCTATGGTCTACCAAGCAACCGCTGCTCATTCGGAAGGTCAGCAGATTACGAGGTGTCGTCAGCACGACGAATCCTCTCCGCCGTTATTCTTGGCTTTCTAGACTGGAAATATATTTAAAAACAACCTCCAAAAAGAAAACATATGATAACAGAATTATACCTGAAAAAAGAAAACAGTGTAACTATACCTGAAAAAGAAAACATATGATAAAAGAATTATACCTGCAAAAAAGACATATGATAACAAAATTATACCCAAAAAAGAAAACATGATAACCGAATTATACCTGAAAAAAGAACACATGATAACAGAATTATACCTTAAAAAGAAACGACTTAACAAAATATAGAACGACATGTTTGCTTCTTGCAAGAACATCATCAGATTCTATCAAATCACACTCGAAAATATGTATAAATGTATAAATATTTATTTTAAATATTGTTTAAATCCTGAAATAATTGACATGTGGAACTTGTCTTAAGTCCTCTAACATTCCTCCTACAGTGGGATAGGACAGGGTTAGGAACGACAAGGAAGTGCTCGTGTCTTAACTTAGTTACAGCTCCAGCATTTGCCTGATGTGAAATGCTATTTAGGTCCGCCTCTGTGGTGTAGTGGTTAGTGTGATTAGCTGCCACCCCCGGAGGTACGAGTTCGATTCTCGGATCTGCCACAAAATTTGAAAAGTGGTACGAGCGCTGGAACGGGGTCCACTCAGCCTCGGGAAGTCAACTGAGTAGAGGTGGGTTCGATTCCCACCTCAGGCATCCTGGAAGTGGTTTTACGTGGTTTCCCACTTCTCCTCCAGGCAAATGCAGAGATGGTACCTAACTTAAGGCCACAGCTGCTTCCTTCTCTCTTCCTTGCAAATATTTCCATCCCCCAGCAAGGCCCCTGTTCAGCATAGCAGGTGAGGCCGCCTGGGCGAGGTATTGGTCATCCTCCCCAGTTTCATTCCCCGACCGAGGGTCTGAAGCTCCAGGACACTGCCCATGAGGCGCTAGAGTTGGGATCCCTCGCTGAGTCCGAGGGAAAAACCAACTCTGAAGGGTAAACAGATAAAGAAGAAGAAGAAGAAGAAGAAGAAGAAGAAGAAGAAGAAGAAGAAGAAGCAGCTATTGAAAACCATCATCAGGCATGCCGTCCGACTCATTGGCTGAACGGTCAGCGTACTGGCCTTCGGTTCAGAGGGTCCCGGGTTCGATTCCCGGCCGGCTCGGGGATTTTAACCTTAATTGGTTAATTCCAATGGCACGGAGGCTGGGTGTATGTGTTGTCTTCATCATCATATCATCAATCATCATGGCGCGCAGGTCGCCTACGGGAGTCAAATAGAAAGACCTGCACCTGGCGAGCCAAACCCGTCCTGGGATATCCCGGCACTAAAAAAGCTATACGACATTTCATCAGGCATGCCGTCAGTGAGGAAATACTGTTGGAGGACTTCATTAAAAATAAGTCCCAAATGTCAATTATTTAAGGATTTAAACAGAATTTAAACATAAATGTTTAGACTATATACCGGGTGGTTCACCAGCCCCTTAATTTTTCGGAGACAGGCAACCCAAGTATCGCGTATAACCTAAACAGTTTTATGAACACCAAATAACTTGAAATTTCTCCTTATGGTCGATGAGGCTCTCCGCTACCTGGGAGTCATCAATGTAAATTGGTCCATTGACCTAGCAAAGGAATAACTACTATGCACAATTCCGCGCCAAATACTAAGGACCGTTCTGCAAACATGTGATTTATTGCGCCTTGAAATAAAACCGGTACCCGTAATCCAATCGAATTAAAAGTTTATGCCACGTGTTCTGTGATGCAAAGAAGTTAAATGAACACTGTAAAACATTACTGAAGACTTTGGCATGCGATGGATATTAACTTTCGAGGTGGAACAGCCATACTTAAGTACTAAACCTCTAGCACGTCTGCTGTATGATGACCTCGTGGCCGAATCAGTTAAGGACTGGAGCACAAGGTGTGTGAGTATCGGCAGCCTAGTCCTTAGACTCCGTCATAATGCAAATTTTTTGAACGACAGAGGTGCTCCATTTTGATGGGGATACAATAATAATTCAATAATGTTTCCTATTGGCTTTAAGGGATGCGCTCTTATTTGGCCTCTTTACCTTAAGGATGGGTGGGGGAAGGATTGAGAAAGAAATCGGCCTTGGTCTTTTACTAAGGCACCGTCGCGGCATTTGCCTGATGGTGAAAATGGAAAACCGAGGAAAACCATTTTCAGGATGACCAACATGGGATTCGAATCCACAACCTCCTGAGTCCAACGCAATGGAGAAAATATGGTCGAATTAATATGTATGTCACGTGCTCCGTAATGGTAAAATGTTAAATGAAGACTGTAAAGCATTATTGTAAGACTTTGACATGGATATTAACTTGCGATGTCGAGCGGCCATACTTAAGTAAATAATCCTTTAGCGATCGTTCTGTATGTATTATTTGTGGTTGAGTCGGTTAAGGTGTCTGAATACCGGTAATGCATTTTTTTTGTATTTTTGACAGACAGATCGTCCCCAACTTTAATGGACACACCGTATTTATGCACACTTCCTGGTCACATCACAACACGTATTCATTCACTCACGACATATTCCAGTGACGAGTACGTTGATATGTTGCTCATTTATGGGGAAACAAGGCAGAACACAGCCCATTCGCAACGTCTCTATCATGAGCGTTTTCTTGACAGACGACTACCGACTGCCAATACGTTCCGAATCTCTGATCGAAGATTGCGGTCAACTACGACGCTTGGAAGAGTGAATTCCGTTACAGATGCTCCTATAATGCCTGGTCCAAATGATGAGGCTGTTTTGGATGCTGACCACGATAACCCTCATATTCATACTTGGACACTTTCACAACAGACTAACATCAGTCGGTCATCAGTCATGCGTATACTGCACAACAATAAGTGTTTTATATCTGCTTTACGTCGCACCGACACAGATATGTCTTACGGCGACGATGGGATAGGAAAGGTTTAGGAATTGGAAGGAAGCGGCCATGGCCTTAATTAAGGTACAGCCCCGGCATTTGCCTGGTATAAAAATGGGAAACCATGGAAAACCATCTTCAGGGCTGCCGACAGTTGGGCTCGAACCCACTATCTCCCGATTACTGGATACTGGCCGCACTTAAGCGACTGCAGCTATCGAGCTCGGTAAACAACAATAAGTTCCACCCATACCATCTGCAGTTACACCAGCGGCTCCATGGACAAGATTTCGATGCTAGAGTAACATTTTATCAATGGGCATTACCCAGGATGACCAATAATGCAGCCTTTTTGCCAAGAGTCCTGTTTGCAGACGGATCACGATTTCACAACAATGGCGTCATGAATTGCCACAATATGCACTTTTGGAGCGCGGAGAATCCCCGTTGGGTAAGACAGGGCAAATTTCAAGTGCGATGGGGAGTAAATATCTGGTGTGGGGTCTTGGGTGACTATCTCATCGGAAAATTTCTTCGACGGACTTCTAACGGGAGCATGCTACCTTCATCGTCTTTAAAATGGACTCCTACAGTTTCTGGAGAAAGTACCACTGCGCGAGCGATTACGAATATGGTTTCAAGAGGACGGGGCTCCAACTCATGGATCAGTAGCCGTCCGGAGCCATCTTCATGCAACATATCCAATTAAATGGATAGGAACGGGCGGATTCGTTCACTGGTCCGCCAGATAACCCACTCTAACGCCACTTGACTTCTTCCTGTGCGGTCACTTAAAGCAGGTAGTGTATGAACAGGAGCCTGAAAATCCTGGTCACCTTCGGCAACTGATCACCGAGGGATCCAACCTGTTACACCTGACATGTTACAATGTGCAATGTCTTTAAGACGCCACGCTGGAATCTGCATAAACCAAGGTGGTCAACGTTTCTAACACTTGTTACACTGAATATGCAGGATACCCTACCTCTTACCCACAGACCATCATGTCATAGTCCAACCTGGCTACGTAACATCGGATAAAACCGATCCTTTACAGGACCAAATAAAAATTTACTCTTTGGAACAGGATGACATGTGGCCAAATTAGACACTGTAAACGGCTTTAATCGAAAAAACTGTGAATCGAACGTACTACCTGACAGCTTGGCTGATAGAATAGAAGTGATGTGTAATTTATCCACCTTAGCTACCACGAGCCGTGCTGCATAGTTTTTTTGCAAGTTGCTTTACGTCACACCGACACAGATAGGTCTTATGGCGACGATGGGACAGGAAAGGGCTAGGAATGGGAAGGACGCGTCCGCGGCCTTAATTAAAGTACAGCCCCAGCATTTGCTTGGTGTGAAAATGGAAAAACCACGCAAAACCATATTGAAGGCTGCCGACATTGGGGTTTGAACACACTACCTCCCAAATACTGGATACTGACCGCACTTAAGCGACTGCAGCTATCGAGCTCGGTGCTGCATAGCTAGCACGTTTTAGTCCTTATGGACACTTCCTGTCCAAACGTAAGATAGTGTTATTCCCAGCTGTAATCGTTTTACACATTCATTACAGTTTAAATGATAGATTTTTTTTTGCTGGTGGCTTTACGTCGCACCAACACAGATAGGTCTTATGGCGACGATGGGACAGGAAAGGCCTAGGAGTTGGAAGGAAGCGGCCGTGGCCTTAATTAAGGTACAGCCCCAGCATTTGACTGGTGTGAAAACCACGTAAAACCATCTTCAGGGCTGGCGACAGTGGGATTCGAACCCACTATCTCCCGGTTGCAAGCTCACAGCCACGCGCTCCTAACCGCACGGCCAACTTGCTCGGTAATGATAGAAATAACACTGCCACTAATGATTTCTACCTTATTCGCGAACATTATGTAAACAGTGTAGTTGTACGAATGCTATAAAGGAGCAGGTACTAATGTTTTTTACGGATGACTATGATATACGCGTTAGTTGGCTGGCTCACTTGCTATGCTGAACAGGCGCCTTGTGGGGCGATGGGAAGATTGGAAGGGATATGCAAGTAAAGGGAAGGAAGCAGCCGTGGTCTTAAGTTGGGTACCATCCCGGCATTTTCCTGGAGGAGAAGTAGGAAACCGCGGAAAACCACTTCTAGGATGGCAGAGGTGGGAATCGAACCCACCTCTACTCAGTTGGCTTCCCGAGGCTGAGTAGACCCCGTTCCAGCCCTCGTACCACTTTTCAACTTTTGTGGCAGAGCCGGAAATCGAACCCAGGCCTCCGAGCATGGCAGCTAATCACGCTAACCACTACATCACATAGGCGAACATGCTTTCTTTTTCAGGTATATTCTGTTACATGTTTGCCTTTTTTAAGGTATAGTCTATTACCATACGTTTGATTTTTCAAATAGGGCCGATGACCTACGATGTTTGGCCCCTTTTTAACAACAAGCATCATCATCATTTTTTCAAGTACACTGACTTAGCAAAAGTCATGGGATAGTCGCCTAATAGCGTGTGGGGCCTCCTCTGGCCCTGCGAACTCCAGTGAGACGCCGTGGAAGTGAGTCGACAAGTCCCTGGTAGTCGCAGCTGACACCAAATCGTTTGCAGAGCGGCCGCCAATGCTGGTCTGTCCGTGGGTGCAGGATCTATGGCACGGAGCCTGCGTTCCAGGACATCCCAGATATATTTTTTTTTGCTAGGGGCTTTACGTCGCACCGACACAGATAGGTCTTATGGCGATGATGGGATAGGAAAGGCCTAGGAGTTGGAAAAAAGCGGCCGTGGCCTTAATTAAGGTACAGCCACAGCATTTGCCTGGTGTGAAAATGGGAAACCACGGAAAACCATCTTCAAGGCTGCTGATAGTGGGATTCGAACCTACTATCTCCCGGATGCAAGCTCACACATCCCAGATATGCTCGATAGGGTTCATATCGGGGCTCCTGGGTGGCCATGGCAGTTGTTGGACCTCCGCTGCATGTTCCTGGAACCGTTCCCGGGTGACGTGGGAGCGATGTGGCGGCGCATTATCATCTTGAAACACCGCAGAACCGTCTGGGCGCTGGAAGGCCGAAAATGGGTGGAGATGGTCTCCGAGCAGCTCAACATACCGCGTGCCATTCAAAGTCTCTTCCAGAACAACTAGGGGACCCATTCCACACCAGAAAAATGCACCCCAGACCATAACAGAGCCACCAGCGCCCTGGTCCACACCTTCGAGGCAGGCGGGATCCATCGCTTCATGTGGTCTGCGCCATACACGGTGCCTCCCATCGGCATGGTGCAGTTGAAACCGTGATTCGTCCGAACATATCACGTTACGCCATTGTTCCAGTGTCCATCCCTGGTGACTGGCGACAAATGCGCGTCGTTGTGCCCGATGACGTTAGGTTAACAGTGGCACCCGTGTGCGGCGCCGACTCTCATACCCCATAGAACCCATGTTCCTATGGATTGTCCACTGGGAGACGTGTCTAGCACGGCCTGTGTTGAATTGAGCCGTGACTTGTTGCACGGTTGCCAGTCTGTCAGTATTGACAATCCGTCTCATATGTCGTTGGTCACGGTCATCGAGGGTGCCTGGACGGCCGGTCGTTGGTCTGTTGTGGACGTTGACACCCGCATTCAACCATTCACGATACACCCTGGACATGGTTGATCGTGTGAAGCCGAATTCCCGCACCACTTCCGAAATCGCACTTCCCATCCGTCGGGTACCGACCACCATACCCTGTTCGAACGGTGCCATCTCACTAGGACGTTCCATGTTACACCTGTCACATGCACAGGCACTACTCACAAAGTCTCCTATACAACTGCCACTGGCAAAGGGGGCGTGTAGTGCGCAGACAACACACCTGCGCATCAGTGCTCCGCCATCCCATGACATTTGCTGAGTCAGTGTATATTCTGTTACCACGTTTTCATTTACGGTATATTCTGTTAGCATATGCTTTCTTTTCAGGTATAGTTCTGTTCGTATGTTTTCATTTTCAAGTACACTCTGGTCCGCCTCTGTGGTGTAGTGGTTAGTGTCATTAGCAGCCACTCCCGAGGCCCCAGTTCGAATTCCGGCTCTGCCACGAAATTTGAAAAGTGGTACGAGGGCTGGAACGGGGTTCACTCAGCCTCGGGAGGTCAACTGACTAGAGATGGGTTCGATTCTCACCTCAGCCACCCTGGAAGTTGTTTTCCGTGGTTTCCCATTTAACCTCCAGGCAAATGCCGGGATGGTACCTAAGTTAAGGCAAGGGCGCTTCCTTCCCTCTTCCTTGTCTATCCCTTCCAATCTTCCCATCTCCCCACAAGGCCCCTGTTCAGCATAACAATTGAGTCCGCCTAGGCGAGGTACTGGTCATCCTCCACAGTTGTATCCCCCAACCCAATGTCTCACGCTCCAGAACACTGCCCTTGAGGCGGTAGAGGTGCGATCCATCGCTGAGTCCGAGGGAACCCTGGTGCGTAAACAGATTAAGAAAGAAAGAAAGGAAGTATATTCTGTCACCACATTTTCTTTTTCAGGTATATCATCACATGATTTCTTTTCAAGTATATCCTGTTAACATATACTTTCTTTTTCTGATATAATTCTGTTGTGTTTTCTTTCTCACGTATAATTTATCATATGTTTACTTTTCCAGTATATTCTGCTGCCATGTTTTCTTTTCAGGTATAATTCTGTTATATGTTTTCTTTTTCAGGCATAATTCTGTTATCATATGCTTTCCTTCTCCGGTATATTGTTACCATATGTTTCCTTTTCAGGTATAATTCTGTGATCATATGTTTTAAGGTATATTCATTATCATATTTCCTTTTAAGGCATATTCTATTACCATATGTTTTCTTTTCAGGTATATTCTGCTAACATGTGCTTTCTTTTTCAGGTATAATTCTGTTATCATTTTTTTCTTTTTCAGGAATTACGCTGTTACCATACGCCTTCTTTCTTAGGCATAATGCTGTTACCATATGCTTTCTTTTCATGTATAATTCTGTTACCATGTGTTTTCTTTTTCAGGTATATCCTGTTACCATGTTTTCTGTAAGGTATATTGCATTACCATGTGCTTCCTTTCTCAGGTATAACCGAGCTCGATAGCTGCAGTCGCTTAAGTACGGCCAGTATCCAGTATTCGGGAGATAGTGGGTTCGAACTCCACTGGCGGCAGCCCTGAAAATGGTTTTCCGTGGTTTCCCATTTTCACACCATGCAAATGCTGGGGCTGTACCTTAATTAAGGCCACGGCCGCTTCCTTCCCACTTCTAGCCCTCTCCTGTCCCATCGTCGCCATAAGACCTACCTGTGTCGGTGCGACGTAAAGCAACTAGCAAAAAATTTCTCAGGTATAATTCTGTTGCCATATGCTTTGTTTCTCAGTAGTTTCTAAATGTATTTACTCATAAATTAGTTACGACGCTGATAAGCTTAGAGCAACTTTCAGATCTTGTGACACTCAGAACATATGCAGTTTAAGTGTCAGTGTGACCAGTGGGTGGGTACGAGACCTTTTCGCACTGCAATCTGTGTGCAGATTTCTGATGAGTTCGCCGCGTTTTGCTGGGTGTACGTTGGGCTGGGCGAGAGAAACATCACAGCAGTTATTCAGAATGACTTCTGTCAGCACGCTAGAGGCAATGCAACACGATGCACCTTGATTTGATAAAATGTAATTAACAAATAGGAATAATGATTAGACCATACTTCTTGTTTTACTATTCTCCTTATCATCACACCAGTCACCCCCCTGCGTTTCACCACAGAAGAGAGGTTTACCTGTATAATAATAATAATAATAATAATAATAATAATAATAATAATAATAATAATAATAATAATAATAATAATAATAATAATAATAATAATCGTATGGCCTCAGCTACCGTGTGCAGACATTTCAATTTGACGCCATCTGGCTGCCTGCTCGTCAATTTCGACGTTCCGTTTTACTCTAGGTCCACTAGATGGCAGACAGAGTAAACCGGATCTCTCTTGGGCGTCTATGGCTGAGATTTAATTAATTTTGTCGGGTAAATACCAAATGTGTCCGCCTCTGTGGTGTAGTGGTTAGCGTGATTAGCTGCCACCCCCGGAGGCCCGGGTTCGATTCCCGGCTCTGCCACGAAATTTGAAAAGTGGTACGAGGGCTGGAACGGGGTCCACTCAGCCTCGGGAGGTCAACTGAGTAGAGGTGGGTTCGATTCCCCCCTCAGCCATCCTGGAAGTGGTTTTCCGTGGTTTCCCACTTCTCCTCCAGGCAAATGCCGGGATGGTACCTAACTTAAGGCCACGGCCGCTTCCTTCCCTCTTCCTTGTCTATCCCTTCCAATCTTCCCATCCCTCCACAAGGCCCCTGTTCAGCATAGCAGGTGAGGCCGCCTGGGCGAGGTACTGGTCATACTCCCCAGTTGTATCCCCCGACCAAGAGTCTGAAGCTCCAGGACACTGCCCTTGAGGCGGTAGAGGTGGGATCCCTCTCTAAGTCCGAGGGAAAAACCGAACCTGGAGGGTAAACAGATGATGATGATGATGAAATACCAAATGTATCACCAGAGATCTTTTACATGCCGACATCGTACGACATGGAGTGTCGAATGGACTTTTTTCCGCCCTTCAAAAATCCGACTACCTCTGCCGGGTTTGAACCCGCTATCTTGGGATTCGGAGGCCGACACTCTACCACGGATCCACAGAGGCAGCTGTATAATTCGTCTTGACTGCAGTTCTTATTTTCTTTTCTTGCCCATATTTCATATTTATCTCAGATTGGACATACCAAGTTGAAGGTACTCTTAGGATGGATATTTCTATTTTGTATGCTTGCTTCTTTTATACATTCATGAAAATGCTGTGTTTTATTTTACAAATCTTCGTAAATAACCTCAGAAAGAGAGAGATTGTAAGTGTAAATTTAAGGAACTTGGTTAGTACACAGGAGAGTAGTAGGTTGGAGAAGAATGTTAAAGTTAAATCCTGAAATACCATTGGTAATTCTTATCCAAGTACTGTAGATAATAAAAGTACTAAAAATACGTCTGTTCCATATTTTATCTCGTCTATTGCTTTTCCGCACAATGGGTGAAAACGAAAATTTACTGCCGGCCGTTAAATCTGTAGCGCTAAGGACGCACGTGAAAGACCTCACAGTGGGCGCAATGCGTAGAGCAGGGCCAAGCGTCCAGCAAATGTGGCAGTGGCGACACTGTAAAACGGTTATATAAAAGGAAGTCGGAGAGTCACTGAGAGGGGTCGGCGCTTGCAGAGCAGACTTCGGCCTGCAAGTGGCCACCGCGTGGTCGGACAGCTGTGCACTCCGACCGACCAACCGAACAGAGGACGGGTGGTCGCGGCACTACAGTAGCTCTACGCCTCTGTATTCGGGAGATGAAGAGGGGCTGGTCCCCCACCGCCGACTATCCTGAGAATGCTTTTCCGTGGTTCTCCATTCTCCTGTATTAGGGCGAATTCCGAGACAGTTCCTAGTATAAGCCACGGCCGCCAACCCTCTCACCTTCTCAGCACATCTCCTTCACCGTAACAAATCTCCCGGCCTGAGAGACGGCGTCACCGTCTAGGTGGCCTGCCTTCCCCTCCAGGGGAGGAATGAAAACATTTAGTAGTAGTCACTGAGAGGTGAGAAGTTCTCCCCACGTTCATATGTGCTCACGGAGTTAGCATGGCACACCGTAGAGCGTGATAACTATACCTCGGATTTTTAGGTGGTAATAGGTTAGAATGCAAAGTAATTTGGTTTATAGGAAGTGTGATGCAACCCGTTGTACCACAATGTAGGATGAGTAGCATAAATTCAAGGAGTTCTATAGGCTGTACTCCTAATATCTATGCAAATCTCATAGCTTAACCGTTGTACAGTGTAGGGTATACTTGTTACTGGCTTGAGTAAGTTTGCATTCTAACCTATCAGAACCTAATAATCCGGACTCTAGTGATAACCATACGAAGAGGTTTCCACCTTTGGTCTCAGAAGAGTCATCGCCTGTCGGGATTATGGATTAGCCTACCGCGAAATTGGTTCTCGCGTTGGAAGAAATACAACCTGAATGAAGTGGATATGGGGTCAGTGTGTCGAGAACGAACAGATTGAACAACGTGCATTGAGTCAACGCCCCCGTCGCACCAACCAGCATGGGGACAGATATCTGGTGTGCATGGCATTGACAGACCTTACAATCACATCAAACATCCTCGCTCAGGATATCAGGCATGAAGCACATCAGTGTGCTTAGTCGACTTATGAAGGAGCGGGGTATTTTATTTTCCTGGCTCTAAATATTGTGGCTGACAATCCGACGAATCCTGCTTCTGCTGGATGGTCGCATCTGTGTCTGGTCGCCCCATGGGGCACGCCTGACGGAGTCCTGGATTATGCAACGTCGTACTGACCCGGTACTTCAAGGTGTAGAGTGCCATTAGTATTCCAGTCCCCCTCACGAATAGTCCGCATCGCTGGTTCGTTGACCAGCAACTGTTACATTGCTTAGGTATTGGAGCTGGTTGATGTCCCGTATCTTTAAGCCAGCCTGGGGATTTGAACCAAAAAGTCAAACTCTAACGGTCCCTAGATGACCACCTTATCAAATTGCTTCCTTGGCTTGCGCTTTCAGTGGATCCCTCGCCCACGGAAAACGTGTAATTCATGATCGAACGACGACTGGACAGCCACAGGGCATACACAGACACAATGGATGAACTTTGGGCACGCATCGAAGCAGCATGGGCGGAGATATCCCGGACATTCATTCAAAGTCTCTTCCTCTCAATGCCGCGTCGTGTAGCACCGGTTATTGCCACCTCTGGTGGGACCACGCAGTACTGATTTCCTATGTTCTGTGCGTCGTACCGAGTTGCTAGAGTAACCATCTCACCAGTGTATGATGGACTTTCTGACCAATATATCCTGGTGTAGCGATGATAATGGCTGGCAGTATATTTACAATGACAGATTGTATTACTTTTCTGAAGTGATTTGTTTAATATGATTTTAGCTGATTTTATCTGGGTTCTAGCCGTATTAAAAGTAGTGTACGGGAATATATTGAGGTAGGAGTTGTGTGTTCCGAACGTCGGGCTGGTGGACGGTGAAGTATGGTCAGAGAGCGTTGGAGTCGTGTAGTCTTTGTCTTGTCGGGCTAAGTAGCTCAGGCCGCATAGCTCTAGCCTTCTGAGCTCAAACTGGCGGGTTCGATCCAGGTTTAGTCTGGAGGTACCAAATACGTCAGCCTCGTGACAGTACATTTACCGGCAGGTAAAATAATTCCTGCGAGGAAAATGCCACAAACGTAGTAAGTGAGACTAAAACAAATATTTACTTACTGGTCGGCGTTAGAGTCCATGTACGTCCTTGGCCTCCTTAATCACTTGCCTCCATTCACCTCGGTCCCCAGCTTTCCTACTCCATCAACTAAATCCCATCTCTCTAAGGCCATCTTTAACATTGTCAATTACCGAGCTCGATAGCTGCAGTCGCTTAAGTGCGGCCAGTATCCATTATTCGGGAGATAGTCGGTTCGAACCCCACTGTCGGCAGCCCTGAAAATGGTTTTCCGTGGTTTCCAATTTTCACACCAGGCAAATGCTGGGGCTGTACCTTAATTAAGGCCACGGCCGCTTCCTTCCCACCCCTAGCCCTTTCCTGTCCCATCGTCGCCATAAGACCTATCTGTGTCAGTGCGACGTAAAGCAACAAGTTAAATGAAAAAAAAGTGAAACATTGTCAATCCATCTTTGCCTGCACCTTCCTCTCCTCCTCCTTCATTCAAGTCTTCCTATAAATACCTCTTTGACAGTACGGGTTTCTTCCATTTTCTGGACGTGACCAGCCCACCTAATTCTTCCTTGCTCGATTTTGACGACAATATCTCGCTGGCCAAACAATGCTTGCAACTCTACGTATGTCCTCATTCTCCATCCATCCTGATCTATAACTGCTCCAAATATTTTCTCAGTATCTCCCTCTCCCACCGTAACGGCCACTCTTCCTCTCTGGTAGTCATCACCAAGCATTCTGAGCCGTACCTCACTGTAAGTCTTAATACTGTTGTGTATATTTTTATTATAGTATTTCTGCTAAAACCTTTGGATTTAAACATATTTTACAAAGCGTAAAAGCATCGGTTCCCACTTGCTATACTTTCCTGTATTTCCGCAGAGGTTTTATTGTCCACTGTTATTATTTAGCCTCGATATTTGAAAGCTGTAACTCTTTGATATTCCTTCCCATGTAATCTTACGTTTTCTGCGTCAGGAAGTGTATCTATGACCATTAGTAGTGCAGTGTCCGACTCGTTGGCTGAATGGTCAGCGTACTGGCTTTCAGTTCCGAGGGTTCCGGGCTAAATATGACAGCAAATAATGCTAAAGTAAAGGTGTGGAAAGAACAGACCACCAGCAGACATAAATGAATCCACCAGAGTCGCTACCAGCTGGAGTTAACCTGCAATGGGCACTTTAGAACATTTTTGAACAAGCTAATAACATGTGTTTAGAAACAAAGGACAACCTGTCAAAATGGGGCTACATACAGAGAGAACAAATTATGCTATATGAACGCAGAAAGGTACAGACACTAAAACACCTGCGCCTGTGCTCGTGTTGCTCCGAATTTTGCACTGAGGAAGATTTAATTAGAGCACAAGTCAATGTCTTAACAGTTGCTCGTTTCTGGGTGATGACGATGTAGACAATGCAGAATAGTTTATTTTCCTTCTTTCAAATATTATTTAATGTGAAAGATAAGCCATATTCCAATTTTTACCAGAGAATTCTGCAATTCTTTGGCCATATATTGTATTGGCAAGAAGACTATCTGCACGAAATCATTGTTCGGGGAAAGGATGAAAGAAAAAGTCTCGAAGAAGGTGCCAAATGTGATGGATAGACCAGATGAAAAGGAGAACTATCAGAACTCTGGCTCAGTTATTAAGCCACGAAGTAGAAGACCGATAGTAATGGAAGCAACTAGTCGAACATGTTGCTTGATAGGCCACAAACATTCATCACTGAAAGATGGAGTGAATGATGGTGGTGATAAATATTGTCAGTTTATTTTCTTGATTTATTTCTTTGTCCTTGTTTAAACATTCAAGTAATTATTTTAGAACCTTTTGTATTTACCATGATTATTCTGTAACGCTTATTAAGATATAACGAGCTGAAACAATTAATTTGCACAAATGAATCTTTAGTGACAGGTACGACACCCAGCTCAAAGACATATTTTCAGACATAAGAAACAATCGACGTTCCAGATACTGAGCCTGGTAATAACTACCTTACCAGTCTGTAGGGGCTGCCTAGCCGAGGCAGTAAAGGCGCATTTGGTCCACCTGTAAGGACGTAGGCTCGATTCCCCGTCACCCGAAAAATGTAGAAATGAGATTTTCATTTCTGGAGAGGCACATGTCCCTGAGGTTCATTCAAATCGCTCTAAAACTGCGTACTAGGTTAACTCCTGGGGGCAAAGGCGGCCAGTATATGCTAACCATTCTTTCCCATTTAGTTACGAGTTTACAAACGCTAGAAATCTTTAACTTCCACTCCACAAAGAGTCTTAATAGCCTGTACAGGTATGGCTTTGTTAGCTTTTGTTTTTACCAGGTTAGATTCCCGAGGTCTCCAAAGGGAGTCCAGATAAAGCAAAGAACAATTGTATAAGGGATAGTGCAGTTGTAGTCGCTTGATTTAAGTGTTTAGAGATGTTAAAAATGTATTATTTTTCGAAGAACAAGAAGATGAGACGAGCCCC
The DNA here is from genome assembly GCF_040414725.1 of Anabrus simplex. Taxonomy (NCBI): domain Eukaryota; kingdom Metazoa; phylum Arthropoda; class Insecta; order Orthoptera; family Tettigoniidae; genus Anabrus; species Anabrus simplex. The sequence continues at coordinate 222,099,362 of NC_090270.1, read as the reverse complement.
CTGAATAGAAAACATCAGAATGTCAGTATAAATCACGGTGAAGGAGGTGAACCACCTGCAGCGGATGTTGTAAAGCTCTTCACGATGTTTAGCTCTGTTTCCTCGTTGTTCACACTCCAAACCACATAATTACTCATAAACCTGGACCTGTCAAGCAGAGGATCATCTTTGTATGAGACACGTGTTTTCTCTCTGTTTATGTGTCCACACTCTTGAAGGGCTGGGTGTTAACACGCATGAGATGCAAACACAAGGTATCGTAAGTATGTTATATCAATGTAGACGTCGTCACACACATATTGAATGGGTATTGCAGAAAATATGACATTTTCCTTCTCTGTGATGTTACAGAAACAAAGTTGTGATGAAAGTGTAGCAAAGAGGTACAGTAGGCTGAAAATTACTAACAAAATGGAAAATGGTCGACTTCCGATGATTTGAAGAATCTAAATGGAGTCAAAATAAAGGGGAAGGGTCATGAAGGGCGTGGAAATGAAAGACTCATTAGGCCTCTTAAATCGAAAAAGCAAATACTTACCAAAGGCGTAAAAGAGAAGTACTACTCTTGAATGTTTCCAGCGGTGGCTCGTGACCAAATTTTCAGGGGGTTCACAGCAAAGTTTGTGTTCACGTCCAAAATATACCAAAGTAGAATGAAAATAAGTACAAAATCACTTACTTAAATCCTTCCTTCTACGGACTAGTAATAATTTCCCGAGACTAATCTGTGAGTGTACAAGAAAAGTAAAATTACGACTGCCGGGCTGAGTCGCTCAGGCTTTGGCTGAGGCTCTGGCTTTCTGATTCCGTGATAACGAAAACCTCTTTAGAATAAGCTACTAGTGAAATCACCCTGCAATGTAATGCAATAGTAACTTCTGGGAGCTGTGGCCAACAGTAACAGGGGAGATGGTGGGCCCTTGTGGTCAACTGTAATACTATCTCCGGTTTGAGGGTGGTTGTAGACGGAAAGGCACATTCCTTACCGTGCTCCTCGCTTATGGATATATCTGTGCCTAAACCATGAAATAATCTCCATGCGCATGCGTATAGTCTTAAAGATCGTAGCAAAATCTCTAGTGTGCTCCCTGGCATTGTCAGTCGAAACGAACAGCAGTCAGTGCAACGGAGCTTCGATATAAGTCGAATGCTTTCGATCGATTGACGAAATCAGGTCGAAGAAAGGAAACAATTTTGAATTTCCCGTATCCATAAATGCGTGAATATGTGCTACAACTGGGTGTTCACGTGCTCATGTGCTCCTGAGAGCCCACCGCCACTGAATGTTTCTTTTTACAATTTGCTTTACGTCGTACCAACACAGATAGGTCTTATGGCGACGATAGTATAGGAAAAGCCTAGGAGTGGGAAGGAAGCGGCCGTGGTCTTAATTAAGGTGAAGACCGAGCATTTACCTGGTATGAAAATGGGAAACCACGGACTGAATGCTTTCATTCCTCTCCTGAAGGGGAAGGCGGGCCTCCTAGACGGTTGACGCCGTCTCTCAGGCCGAGGGCCCTGTTTCATAAAACATCTTCCACTAATATTATTAGTTAGAAACCAATAATATTAACTAATAATATTAGTATTACGTTTCATAAAATTATTAGTTAATAATATTAGTTATTAGTTTATGAGTCAAAATTATTAGATGTTCCTAATAATATTTGTAAATTGTTTCATAGACACATGACTAATAAAAGTTACTCATATTATTAGGATTATTTCCAGGAGTGTATTTTGACTCATAATTCATATTATTAGTGAAACCAAAGTGAGCGGTATTTTAATATTTTGGCATAAAATCATGAAGATCACTGAAATGGTCGACTCTGATTCAAATAGTGATAAGGAACGAGTGTAGGTATTCAGCGTTCAATAAATGTTACGTCAAACATGTAAATACCGGTACAATGGGAGATTTAGGTTAGATTACATAACTTTTGAGTATTTGCTTGATAGGATTGGTAGGTAATAGAACGTTCCACTGCAAGGAATGAAGCATAACCTTAAAATAGCAGCTTAGCATTGCACTCCACCGGTTGGGAGTGATACACAGTATCATTGTGTTTCTCTAGTGCAGTTCTGTCCGGACACTCCAAGTATCTTTTAAAATCTTGGCTTATATCACCAGTAAACTAAGATGATGCTAGTGATGATTATTGTTTTAAGAGAAAGTAGGCTACAACTAGGCAACCATCATCTATAACAACACTAATCAGATAGAAAAATGGAAAGGATCCGACATTTTGAAAAACGAAGGTATCGGCTAAAGAAAGAGGAGGGTCACGAAGGGCGTGAAAATGAAAGATTCTCTCGGCCTCGCAACCTAATACTGTCAGGGTCGGAAAAGAACAAGAGTTGAACAAGGGAGATCGGAAGGGTAGATGAAAATGAGCCTGGCAGAAGTAAGTTGAAGCAATGGTAGGACTCATCTCAGTGCCCCATGTTCGCCAACACACGCTCTCAAGTTGAGATCCCTGGGACCCCTTTTAGTCGCCTCTTACGACAGGCAGGGGATACGGTGGCTGTTATTCTACCGCCCCCACCAACAGGGGTAGTAAACGAAGATTTTGCTAGTCAATCTCAAAGATTTTTAAGAGCACATGAAATAAAAAAAGTAAAAGGAACAAGGAGGGTTATAGTGTGCAAAAGGCTGCGAATAGTTGACGCTTTAACTCAATCACTTTCCGCAAAGAAATTTTCTTCTCTCACATTATTTTCACTTCTTTTATTCATTTTCATATGTATTGAAGTCATAACAACGAAAATATCAAGTGAGCCTTTTGAACATGTGGATTAATAGTCGGTTGTAGTCAAGCATTAACCTACTGCTAGGAACAAACCCAAACCAAGAACATATGCAACAGACCGATTCTAACCTCCATTTGTATCAGCTGACTAAAGAACTAATATTATTAGTGAAGATATTTTATTAGTCATGTGTAAATCTTTATGAAACAGAATTTGGTTAACTAATAATTATTTTTATGAGTTCCAATATTATTAGTTAGTTTTATGAAACAGGACCCTGGGAGACTTATATCAGTGAAGAAGATGTGCCGAGAAGATGAGAGGATTGCAGGAAAACGGAGAACCGTTCTCAGGACAGCTGACGTTAGGGACCAGACCCTTTCCGACTCCCTTACACAGAGGCGTAGAGCCACGGTAGAGTCGTGGCCATCCTTCCTCTTCTCAATGGACCGGTCTGCGTGCAGGGCTGCCGGACCATGGGCCAGCCTTGATCACTGGTGGGCCAAGACCCAATTTGCATCTGCCGACCATAAAAGAGAACAGGATATTATAATTAATAATATGCCTTAACTTCGTGAAAGTAGAAGAATAAATGATCAAATGCAGGTAAAAATGGAGCAGGTAATTCAGTCCCTATCTTTCGATATTTTTTCAACAAAGGAAAGTTCTTTAATCTAGTAACGTAATACAAACGGGGGATTATATCCAAGATGTTTATCTGAAGTACTAAAGTACTAATAGATAAACATCTGGGATATAACCCACCTTTTGTACAACCTATGTTACGAGAACATAGACCTTTCATAAGGGTAAATAAAGAAGAGTATTTTCTTCAAGAATATATTGTTATTTAACGGCGTAAAATAATATTAAATGATTTTCTACGCGTTCGAAGATATTTCGTTCTGAAAGGGTTAAATACCGTGTGGAATGCTAATCGATAATGTGGTATTCATCCTGGTATCCGCCTGTTTAAAACAGTGCTGATAATTCACAACTTAATTGTAAACACATCCAAATCCAATCTGTTTCAGCACAAATTAATGTTTAATAATAATAATAATAATATTAATAATAATATCATAATAATAATAATGTTATTGACGTTACGTCCAGCTTCCTACTTTTACCATTTTCGGAGACGCCGTGATGCCGGTATGTAGTCCCGCAGGGGTTCTTTTACGTGTCAGTAAATCTACCGACACGAGGCTGACGTATATGAGCATCTTCAAATACCACTGGACTGAGCCAGGATCGAAGCTGCCAAGTTGGGGTGAGAAGGCTAGCGCCTCAACCGTCTGAGCCACTCAACCCGGCAAGTTAATCGAAAGAGTGCAAAAACATTTTATAAGATTCCTACATCACCAGATACATGGCTTTACGCGTTTATGGTGCCATACAAAAATTTACTAACCAGTGTCGGAATGACCAGCCTTGAATATCAGAGAATAATAATCGATGCCAAGTATCTACATAGTAAATCATTAAACAATAAAAGAGATAATATGTATTTACTGCCCCAATTGAATTTTCGCGTATGGTATCTCCCTTGCACTCAAGAGAACGCAGCACGTTTAGGACTGAAAGACTTCTTTTTTCTTTTTGCTAGGGGCTTTACGTCGCACCGACACAGATAGGTCTTATGGCGACGAGAAAGACTTCTGACACCCGCCGACAACCATTCACCACTCTACTCGATAGCTGCAGTCGCTTAAGTGCGGCCAGTATCCAGTAATCGGGAGATAGTAGGTTCGAGCGCCACTGTCGGCAGCCCGTAAGATGGTTTTCCGTGGTTTCCCATTTTCACACCAGGCAAATGCCAGGGCTGTACCTCATTTAAGGCCACAGCCGCTTCCTTCCACTTCCTAGGCCTGTCTTATCCCATCGTCGCCGTAAGACCTATCTGTGTCGGTGTGACGTAAAGCAAATAGCAAAAGAAAAACAGGTTATGCGACAACTATAATAAAGCTGTTAGCATAGACAATAACTTGGACTTCGACATGTCAATAGCCAAATTCATAAAACGTTTTCCAGCTACACTGCCACAACACTAAGAATTAACATAACATGAAAGCTGTCAAAAAGTTATTTCTTTCTTTCTTAATCTGTTTACCCTCCAGGGTTGATTTTTCCCTCGGACTCATCGAGGGATCCCACCTCTATCGCCTCAAGGGCAGTGTCCTGGAACTTCAGACTTTTTTTTTTTTTTTGCTAGGGGCTTTACGTCGCACCGACACAGATAGGTCTTATGGCGACAAACTTCAGACTTTGGGCCGGAGGATGACCAGTACCTCACCTGCTATGATGAACAGGCGCCATACAGGGGGATGGGAAGATTTGAAGGGACAGACACGCAAGAGGGAAAGAAGCGGCCGTGGCCTTAAGTTACGTACCATCCCGGCATTTGCCTGAAAGAGAAGTGGGAAACCACGGAAAACCACTTCCAGGATGGCTGAGGTGGGAATCGAATCCACCTCTACTCAGTTGACCTTCCGAGGCTGAGTGGACCCCGTTCCAGCCCTCGTACCACTTTTCAAATTTCGTGGCAGAGCCGGAAATCGTACCCGAGTCTCCGGGGGTGGCAGCTAATCACACTAATTACTACACCACAGAGGCGGACAATAATTCAGTTACTAAGAATTTTATTTTTGGTTATTAAGCTCCTAGACTTGTATCAATGTAATTTAATGAATTATTTAGTTATAAAGAAATGTATTTATAGTTATTAAGACCTAAGATTTGTATCAATGCCATTTTATAAGTACTTTAAAGATTTTTAAGTTTACTGTAAATTGAGTATACTATTCTGTTGTAAACCAGCAACTAAATTAAATCAAATTAAATTAAATATATACACATATACAATCTAAAAATGTTGACAATGGCGATGTAGGGCAATCTAGCTTCCGTTAAATTGTATAAGATGGTGGTCCATTTTAGTCACATATGGAGCTTATTCCGAGACCGGTCGCGAAACAGCAACCAAGCAGTTGCAAGGCCAACGCCCTTCTTCCACCTTAAACTACACCGGCTTCTTAGACTTTATTTGGCTTTTGATTTTATGGCAAATATATTTTATAAATATATTACATCACGTAACAAAACTTAATAATGATTTTTCTTCCTCGCCTTCTTGCAACTAGTTGGGATCGGCACTGTATGTATACTACGACCCACGAGAGTTCGAGTCGGACGTTTAGCGCCACCGGCGAGAAAAAGTTGACTAACGCGGCTCGAAAATGGTCTGTTGCTATGGCAACAATAACAGCGATGCCACATTTAAGGAAGCTATCGCCACGTGGGTTGGCTTGCTCTCAGTCGCTTTTCTGATATTATTCGGAGTGGTACTGTGTTAACTGTGTTAGTTGTTGTTGCTTTATGTATTTACGTGTTTGTTTTATATATAATTTTCCTTGTTAGTTGTTTTTTTGGTAAGTTAATCAGTGGCTAGTCGTACAGTTCTACCCTGTATTGAACATGTGTATTTGCTGAGGTTATTGTCAGAAACTCATGATTATGAAATATCATATTTATCGGCAATGACGTGATCTGTCTCGAATGCTAGAATTATTAGCATGAGTTTAGGAATCGGTCAAAGTTTATTGAATTACATTAGGCCTACATTTTCTATTAAACACTCAGCCGATATGAAAGGGTGATATGCCTCAGATGGAGGTAACTATGACAACGCAGCGTACTTCCTAGTTACTGCTTTCGCCGCTCAAATGTCAGACTCCAACTATGGTGGGCCCAACTATAGGTTAAACCCAGTTTAACAGCTGGATGCCTCTCCTGATGCCAGCCGTATATTGAGGGATCTATTCACTACTGAGTGTGTCTGTAGGTGTTTGTAGTGTAATATATTGTATGTAAATGAAGATGTGTATTAAGAAGAGAATATATATATATTTTTTTTTTTGCTAGTGGCTTTACGTCGCACCGACACAGATAGGTCTTATGGCGACGATGGGATAGGAAAGGCCTAGGAGTTGGAAGGAAGCGGCCGTGGCCTTAATTAAGGTACAGCCCCAGCATTTGCCTGGTGTGAAAATGGGAAACCACGGAAAAACCATCTTCAGGGCTGCCGATAGTGGGATTCGAACCTACTATCTCCCGGATGCAAGAGGAGAATAAAATTCCACAGTTCTTGTATTTCAGGCAAGTGACTCATTGTTGAAAACATCCTAGGGATGTGAGCTACGAATTTTAGAAAAAATATAATAAAGTATGGGAGTATATTATACATTTATTCCTAAAAATTGCAACACATTTCTTAATCATGGTTATCTGGTTGATTAGATTAGAAGTTTGCCTTTTTCTACCACTACAAGCGCTAATGTGAGTCAGTGCAGAGTTTCACGCAAGCCCTTATAACTACTTTAGGTGTGGACATTTTTCAAACAATTAAAAAACTCCTGAAGGTATTGAACCAAGCAAGTCATACCAGAAAGAATTATGTAAATAAGTTAATTTGGCTAGGATTTGAATGAAAAGGAAAACCAGTAAAGAAATAAGCGATTTTAAGCTGTTTTCCGGAATTGCATTTAGGCTGGAAGTGTTTTTCAAAATTTGTCTTTTTAGTTTGGTAGAGATATCAAACACTCACATTTTGAAACCTTTGTGGGTCCTTAAGCCCTTCAACTTTCGGCACAATTGAGGAAATTGCTTAATTTTACATTTTTCGTAGTATGGGGACCGCTACTTTATCTACTAAGAAATTTTTTCAACATTAAAACCAAGGAATTACCAGACTCGGTTAAAATCCCCGATCCGGCCGGGAATAGAACCCGGGGCCCTTTAAACAGAATGTCACTAATGTTGACAATTCAGTCAAGGAAATCAATAATTTGAAAGGAATAAATATACTTTCAAAAATATATACGAGTAAAACAGAGAAATGTATAAACATGCCTAAAAAGTTTACTACACAATTCTTTGTTGACATCTCGCAAGATACGGAAGTTTAGAGCTAACCAAGCATCGGTGAGGGTGATGCCCGCTTTACGGTTTCAGGCTGCCAGTCTGGCTGTATCTACTGGTTATTATGCAAACGCAGTGTTCTCATACGCACGTCAACGTGAACTGTAACTTGTTCCTGCTTCCCAGTTAATATAGCAAGGCGCCTCTATCAGAAGGATGAGAATAGAAGTTCACATCACGTCCTCAATTATGCTAGTAATTTTGTTGTGGTAGTTGCAATTTGTGGAATGGAGTCCTTTAATAATGCCGTAACTGCAGGTTTCGGGCGACTTGAGAGGTAAGTTACCTTGGAAGTTGCCCTGTGAGTCAGGATACAAATTACAATAAAGTAGGGTTGAGGATCTTGGAATCGTGTCCTCACACAGTTAGCTAGTTCGTCCACGGGCCGTTTGGAAAGGAAATTCCCGAGATTGTGCGTTAATCTTTGACTGAGCCTTTACGACCCCACGAAGGATAGTATAAACTAAAATGCGCAACTTCCTAAGTAGAAGAACTCACTCAGCATTCAGGGTGTCTCAAACCCTTTTGGTCAAATTGAAACAGGCGATAGTGGGTCCATAACGGATTATATTGCGATAGGGAACCAAAGGTCGGAAATGCATATTTATTATGTTATGGACATACACCGCATAACAACAACGCAACTCATACTTTCAAAAGCTCTACTCAAGCTTATTGGTCTACTAATGTCATCCCACTCTCTCTCTCTCTCTCTCTCTCTCTCTCTCTCTCTCTCTCTCTCTCTCTCTCTCTCTCTCTCTCTCTCTCCATCGTCGTCACACCACTACCTCTGGAATCAGTTGTCCATTGCATCAGACAGCTTGTGATGTGTCCAAGTTGAGGTGTGTTACTGTGTACAGTGCATGGTACGTAGTCAAAGATGGAACGTTACTTGTCACGAGAGTTGGCAGAGATGCATTTACTATACGGTGCGGCAAGGTGTAGGGGCTTCCTGCGTGCTCGGTTCGCCCGGAAGGACATGGGTTCGAATTCCCGTCAGGAAGTCGTAAAGTTTAAGAAACGAGATTTTCACTTCCGGAGGTGCACATGGCCCTGAGGTTCACTCAGCCTACACCAAAAATGAGTACCAGGTTAATTCCTGGGGGTAAAGGCGGCCGGGCGTAGAGCTAACCACTCTACCCCATCAAGTGCCGAGGTTACGGATAGAGCAAGTCTTTACCTTCCACCACTCCGAGGGCCTTCATGACCTTACGGAGATGACTTTGCTACTTTGCTTTGCGACAGGGTGTAGTGGCTGTAAAGCAGCATGAATGTACAGAGAACGCTTTCCCAACAGGCGTCATCCTAATTGGAAAAAAATTATCTCCGTGGATACCAACTTACGAGAGACGGGGTCGTTCATGCCACAGAGAACCGGTCAAGGTTCCCGCCAAAGACATGCCCGAACACCAGACATTGAAGAGGTGGTGTTGGATCGTGTGGCCGACCAACGCAGCAATTGTACCCGTCAACTTGCCCTTGAAACGCACACTTCGAAGGATACAGTGTGGAGAGTACTGACGGAACCCTTTCATAAAGAACATGTGCAACCTCTAGGACCAATGGATTTTGAGCTTCGCGTTCACTTCCGCCGATGGATTATCCACTGCAGTGCTGTGTTGCCGAACTTTGTACAGTTTGTATTGTTCACGGATGAGGCCTCACTCACCCGTGATGGTGTTTTCAACAGACGCAACAGCCATGTCTGGAGTGAGGACAGTCCCCAAGCCACCTACATCGGTGGCTACCAGCAACGATTCCCTGTCAATGTACGCACTGGCATTGTCGAAGATCACCTAATAGGACCTTATATCTTTCCTCCCCGTTTGACTGGTCCACATTACCTCGTGTTATTGCGAGATGTGCTGACACAGTTCCTGGAGACTGTACCACTTGTTGTCCGCGAAAGAATGTGGTTTCACCAGCCCACTCCGATGTTGATGTCCGCGAGCAAATGAGAAATACCTACCGTCATCGTTGGATTAGAAGGGAAGGTCCTGTCCCATGGCCACCGCGATCACCGGATCTCACACCTTTGGGCTTTTCCCTTTGGGGTTATGTCAAGTCTTTGGTGTATGAAGCCCAGTAGAAACGGATGAAGAGCTGCTGGCTAGGGCCCAAACTGCCTTTCTCTTGGTACAACAGACACCAGGGATCTTTGAGAGAGTGCGACAGCACAGAACTTCATTCGCCGTTGCCGTGCATGCATTGAGACTGGTGGTCGTCACTTTGAACAATTAGTACGAGCTACGTTGTTGTTATGCTGTGTACGCTGCGTATGTCCACGAACAATAATTATGCATTCCCGACCATTGGTTCCCTATTTCAGCACAATCGGTTGTGGACCCACTATCGCCTGTTTCAATTTGACCCAAAAGATTTGACATACCCTGTATAGAATATGCAATCAATCAATCAATCAATCAATCAATCAATCATTGATCCGCATTTAGCGCTGTCGTCCATGTAGCAGTACCAGGTACCTAGCCTTTTCTTAAATGATTTCAACTTGGAAATTTGTGAAAGATTTCCCTCGGTAAATTATTCCAATCCTTCCCTAATTCGTATTCCTATAAATAAATATTTGGCACAATTGAATTCGAACTTTATCTTCGTAGTATGATTTTTCCTACCTTCAAAAGCTCCACTCAAGCTTATTAGTCTACTAATGTCATCCCACGCTATCTCTCCATCATCGTGCTTCCCAAGAGAGGTTGGCAGCAATTACAGGAGAACAGATGGTTACATCGACTGGTGAAGGTCTCAGATAATGTCGCCAGTGAGATGTGTCAGTCGTGTAGTTCTTTCTGATGGCTATGTCTATAAGCTAGAGCTGATTGGGTGTTCCACTGCAATATTTTTATTTTGGAAGCTTCCATGAATGTTATGTGTTATGATCTCGCGTAAATACGATGCTGAAGGGATACCTCGATTGGTCAGAAGAATGCAAATCAATCAATCAATCAATCAATCAATCAATCAATCAATCAATCAATCAATCAATCAATCAATCAATCAATCAATCATCAGTGATCTGCATTTAGGCTAGCCACCCAGTAGCAGAATCCCTATCAGTTGTTTATCTAGTCATTCCTCAAATAATTCCAAACAATTTGGAAATTTATCGAACATCTCCTTTGGTAAATCATTTCAGTCCCTATCTCCTCTTCTTATAAACGACTATTTGCCCCAATTTGTCCTCTTGAATTCCAGCATTATCTTTATATGGCAACCTACCTTACTTTTAAAAACACAACTAAAACTTATTCCGGAACTGGTGTCTTTACTGCCAAGTCTTTCCGGTACAAACCTTGCAGCATTATCGTAACGCTACTGTTTTGCCGGAAATCATCCAGAACAAATCAAGCTGCTTCACTTTTCTATTTCAGTTCTCGAATCAAGTAATCCTGGTGAGGGTCCCGCACAATGGAACGATACTCCAATTGTGGTTTTATCAGAGACGTATATGCCCTTTCCTTTACAGCCTTACAACAACCTCTAAATACCCCCATAACCATGTAAAGAGATCTGGCAACTTTATTAACAATCCCATTTATGTGATTACCCCAATGAAGATCTTTCCTTATATTAACTTTTTGTCATATAAGGGATGGAAAAAATTGCTCATCTCGGACCTGCTTCAGTATGTTTTATTTTTACTTCTATAAAAGCTTCCTTGAAAGATACTTGGTCGAAAACTCGTTTATCTCAGGACACTGTTTACTAAGTACATTATGCAAGCATGTAGGCTGAAGCAGTGAACAAGGATTCGGAGCATTTGGCACGTCACAGCCGTTGTATCTAAACCAGAGGTGCTCACTCCGGGCATTTCGTCCCGCGGGCACACAGCACTGGCAGGCGATGAGCGTATGCTATTTATTCAAGCCACGGCGACATCGTCGTAACGTCACAGGCCGTGAAAGTTCTCCCATCACTCTCGATCACCGCGGCGATACCCGAGTTTGAAATGGAGACAGAAAATAATAAAGGAAGAGGGGAGCTATCCGCATCATTTTCAATTTACGTTGTAAGAAATAATTTATGTTCGTTGCAGGTTATGTATTTTGACAGGATACAATGAAGTTAGGCCAACAACCTCAAGTATATTTTACTGTACGTAGCGAATTACAATTTTCAATATTATATTTTAAGAGGTGCTTTAGAATAATTTCTAATACGAGACTGCCACAATGACGAATGAGCGCGGCAAGCGGGTTAATTATAACTTAGTGTCCACGACCTTGGCAAAAAAATATGTACACCTACTACCCTTCCTCACAGCACATGCTATGTCTCCACTACTTGCTGCAGCGCCATACAAATCGGTTAGCCGCGACGAAGGGCATTTTTTGCGTTTTTCCGCCAATAATTAAGTTAATAATTAAAGAAAATGAAGGAATGAATTAGCAGATAAGACAAGAAGGATTCTACAAGTAGCTTTTATAAATAATTCCTAGTTCCAGCTGACTAAAGTGGAATAAAAATGTAATGTTTACCACGAAGAAAGGGGGGGGGGCGAATGTCCCTCATATCCTCACCCCCTAATCACCGCTACTGTTCGTAAAAACACCAAAGATGCAGAAAAGATAATTTAATAACTTATTAATTTATACACGTATAGACATTCCACTCGATAAAAGAGTTGCTTGTATGAAACAAAAACTAATACTGTTAGGCGAAAGACGTGTGTAGAAGGCATACGTCTGTTTGGAGCTTCGGCTGCATTCCGACCAGGTTGTCCAGCCATTGCCGATATGCGGACAACAAATATAGTGCGGCTGTACCATACACCAGCCTAAAACTATGCGGTGGAAAACGAGTTTAACTAATGCAAGGGGCGCATTAGACCTGTAGCGCTGAGTAACATGCTGCGAGTGACAGTGCGGTTATCATCTCTTCATATTCCGACGTAACCTGCCCCCTTGCAGTAGTGCCCCTGTGAAAATCAGTTGGTAGACATCCCATTCATCATTTGTGCATGCGGGACATTTATAAGTAGAAAGTACGGCGTTCGGGAGCCACCTGGTATATCTATTAAATTACTTCATTTTATTCCTTTCTTTATAATACTTCTACAGTTCAGAACGAATATTTTTATGTCATCCCTCCTTGACTTCTAGTTCCCTGTTCCCTTATCACCGCTCCCTAGGCCACCCTGTTTCCCTGAATATACCTCCCTATAACCTTTCTAAACAAATTTCCTAACTTATATGTACCACTGCTGTTTAAGTGAAGGCCATCTGAGCGCAGATCTCTATCTCCTACCCACCCATTAGGATCTAGAAATCCCACTCCCAGTTTCCCACATCGTCTCATTTATATACCCAATCACCCTCCAGTCATTATCCCTCCTACACAGCATTCCAGTGATAACAATCTCGGCTTCCTTAAACTTCACCCGTGCTGCATTTACCAGATCCCACACATCCCTGACTAGCCTATGTTTGTACTTATACCTGCCTGTCTTACATTGTTAGTACCAAAGTAAAACACTACCACCTTCTCCTTTCCCCCCTCATTCTCTTCTACTTTCCTCAACATCTGCCTCAACCTAATTCCTGGATAACACTCTACCCTAGTTCACTTTCCTCCACACAATTTCACTACATGTCTAACAATGGAATCCCCCATGACCAGTGCCTCAACCCTACCCACCTAATTTGATCCCCTCCACAGTGCGTAATTTCAGGAATCTAGCCGGCCAAAAATCGTATTTCGAAAACTAATGAGCCGATTTACATAAAACTTAGTATGTAACTGCTATTATTGGAGATAATTAAGTGTGTGGTCAATCAAGTACAAATAACAAATTACTACGCCAGGAATAGAATTAGTAACCTTTCTTTCTTTCTTTCTTCCTTTCTTTCTTTCTTTCTTTCTTAATCTGTTTAGCCTCCAGGGTTGGTTTTCCCCCGAAATCAGCGAGGCATCCCACCTCTACCGCATCAAGAACAGTGTCCTGGAGCTTCAGACTCTGGGTCGAGGATACAACTGGGGAGGACGCCCAGTACCTCTCCCAGGCGTCCTCACCTGCTTTGCTGAACAGGGGCCTTGCGGGGGGGATGGGAAGATTGGAAGAGATAGACAAGGAAGAGGGAAGGAAGTATTAGTAATCTTTGTAATTTCAATCATTTTTCGTTATAGCTTTAAGAAATTAAATAGATGTTAATAGTAGGACATGCTGTTTAGAATGTTTAAAAAGAGATACAGGAATACATGTATTTGCCAAACAATTTATTCATTAGATGCAGTTACATCAGAATCGCTATCGTCACTGTCATTATCTCCTTCGGTAGATCCAGATACAGGAGGCTCAGAGAGTAAGTTGAGCACTTCTCGTGAAAGCGGAATCAACTTCCTCCTCCTTGATTTCTCTAAGCTGGTAATATAAGGGTCCGATGATACAAGCAGCGTATGGAAAAGCTCAGTATATATGTCTTTCTGAAAGGTTTCCTATTATCTTTATTCATGGTCTTCTGGGCTTCCTCGTAGAGTTGTCCAATAGGTATAATACAGTGTCTAATGACCTCCTCTCCATGAACCAGGAATTTGTGCAAAGTTACAGGCATGTAGTACAATTTGTATTTTTGTAAGTACAATTGTATATTTTCCTTTGCGAACATGCCAAATGTCACTTTATCAATGGCATACCCACACGAAAGAGTTTCTACGATGGCACGTAGATGGTTTATTAAATTTGTATCTACTCCAGTAATATCTTCAGAAGTGGAAGCCTCTCTGAAGAATCTTCTAGGCGTTTCCATCATTGGTATTGCCAGCACTTTGCCTCGGATATCAACCAATAGACGCGTTTCCTCCCTGAATTTCTGTAGTGAAGTCATCTACAGTATTTATTTATTGCGTGTGCATTTTAGGCTTTAAACCAGTGCGTAAATGTATTGTATTGAGTGAGAGTTGTGCGATAAGCTTACGTGTGTGATTTATTTCTTTGACATAAATACTGTGATCTTTTTAGTCATATGCAGTATGTATTTATTGCGTCTGTTTTCTAGCTTTTATTGTCTGGATACATTTATTAAATGCAATTAAATACACCCCCCGCCCCTCGAGCCCATAAAATTATTTGTCTATTTTCTCTCGCAATTTGCCTTAAATTTCAGTGCTGAGGTTTCTTATGTGCCGTAGTTTACCTCTGATTCTGTACAAACCAAAAATGGCCCCTGTAAACCCCACGTCCCCTTTAGTTCATAAAAGTAATTTGTAGCTTAGTTTCTTCAGCCTTTTGTCTTGAACTTACATACTGAATTTCACAAATTTATGTGCCGCCGTTTTCCCGTGATGGCGCTGAGCGGAGCCGTTCGATATGGCAACATTGTTGTCAAAAGAACAATACTGTTTTCTTAACATGGAATGAGCTATAGTACTGGCAGGCTCATCCTGACATTGTTGTGGTGCACGTCCTTCTGCAAGGCTCATTCTCTGCTCGAACTAACTTTTATTGTACTTCAGCAATTTGTCCCTTTTTCTACTATATTTTGTCCATCGTGATCGAATTTTAGCACACAAACTACTGACAGTTTTCCTTATTGACTTGTATATATCCTCAGAACAATCCTCAAAGCCTAAATGTTCAATTACAACATTCGCAATATCATCGTTCCGCTTATATTCCCTGCTGTTCCTCAACAGCTCGAAAACCGACCTCCGGGTTAAAGAGTACATGGCTTCTGAAAAAAATTAATTACTCTCATGGTCGCGCCTGGTCGCAGAAAAAAGTCACAGTTTTCTATTCATTAAAGTATAGATAACTCATCCAAAAAAACTTTCATTGCGGAAATCAAAGGCAATCCATTTTGAAAGTCAGCTGAAATTTGTATAATTAGATAGCGCTTGGACACCGTGTACCTGAATTTTAAGTGCATATTGCGGACAACAATATAGTAATTTTCAGGAAATTCTACATACTATATAAAATACATACCTTCATTTAATATAATCACATTTCAAGCTAAAGAAATATTAGTTCTGACGTCTTTACTGAGCCCTCACATAATAACAACTGCGCGCTCGCCTCGCCAGAATATGATGCCCTAACGGAGGAGAGCCACTTTAGGCCTTCGGTGAGATTAGATAATTAGACAGCGCGACTTTTCAATACTTAATTACTGTACCCAAGAGTCTTATAAACACGACTCACAGAAAATGCGAACCAAAGACAAGGGTTGAAAATATTATTTTTGGCCGGCTGGATGCTAGAAATTACCCACTGTGCCCTCCCCTCCTGGCCAGCCCTATCCTTCCTGACAGCTGCTGAAGCTAGTTCTCCTCCCTTTTCTCCTTCCCATAACCTTGTTCCACCTGTTCCATTCCTGACCCGGTCGAATGACTGGAAACAGGCTGTGGATTCTCATTTTTCGTAGGCCTACGTTGTGCATGAGAGGAGAAAGAAGTCTGAGGGAGTAACTTACAGTCCAGAGCAGTTTTAATGCAAGTATGTGTATTAAAAATATCAATTGCATTTTTCTATCTTAAACTATTATCAGCTCATTGCCATGTAGGCCTATAAAATGTTCCTTGTGACAGAGTTCTTACAAGATTCACCGGACGTTTCCTGATAAAGTTTCAGGGAATTAAAATTTCTTCTGAACTTTATCATCATTTGAATATTGCCTTCATATTTTTTCCCTAAATTATCACCAAACTAGAGTTTTGCCTATTGTGTGAATAATGAAAAATCGAAAAACTTTTATCTCCATTAGTTTATACCTGACTGCAAAACCCAGAGTTATTATTATTAAGTATATGAGTATTTTTGACAAGTTTGTCAAATTATAACGCAAATATCCATGCATCAAATAACAAATAAATATTTTTTAAATACATTTGCAACAAATTAACTAATCAACTTCAAATTTTATGTGGTGCTCTATCTTATTAACATCATGCTTTTCTTTCTTTTCTCTTAGCCTGTTTATCCTCTAGGGTTGGATTTTCCCTCGGACTCAGTGAGGGATCCCATCTTTAACGCCTCAAGGGCAGTTTCCTGGAGCGTGAGACTTTGGGTCGGGGGATGAAACTGGAGGAGGACCAGTATCTCGCCCAGGCGGCCTCACCTGCTATGCTGAACAGGAGCCTTGTGGGGGATGGGAAGATTGGAAGAGATAGACCAGAAAGAGAGGGGAGGAATCGGCGGTGGCCTTAAGTCAGGTACCATCCCGGCATTTGCCTGGAGGAGACTTAGGAAACCACAGAAAATCACTTTCAGGATGGCTAAGGGGTAAATCGAACCTCCTTCTACTCAGATGACCTCCCATGACTGAGTGGACACCTTTCCAGCCCTCGTACGACTTTTCAAATTTCGTGAGAGCCGGGAATCGAACCCGGGCCTCCGGGATTGGCAGCTTATCATGCTAACCACTACACAACAGATACGGACTTTTAACGTAAGCTGTGTTTTAAATTTGGTTGCGACAAGTCGTAAATGATTGAAGTTCCAAATTTCATACATGACTCTCCTTAAAACAAAACTCTATATGAGAAAGTGAGGGGTGGACATAAAAATAGGATGCGTACTAAGTAATTTTTATAAGCATTTGAGTGATTTTAAAGCAGTTAGAACTTACCAGCAAGTAAGTATATGTAGGCGTCCAAGCCAAAGAATTTGTATACAACTCCGTGACCTTCATCTATGAAGCCTTACACTGCCAGAAAAATTTTCTTGGGGTTATTTCAGACATGTAACTTAAAATTAGGTTTGTAAAACGAGATGAAGTTTGCGAAACGTGATGAAAGGCACGCATCTTTGTAAACATTCTATTCACTGACATACAGTATTTTTTTCTTTGTAGCTGCATTCTCACAAAAGGATAGATAGTTGGTACGCAGCTATAATTAGATCAGAGGAAGATATTCAGTGACAAACCGTGGATGACTGATAACGTCAAACTTATAGGTCTGCAGTTGTTTGGAAGATCATATTCGAATCACATGGCACTGGGTTTGAAGAGTTAACATCTCGACACACAGAAGCACAAACATATCATGATTACACTGGGTAAGATGTTCTTCTTTCGAGTCTAGAGGTACGTGTTCGAAATACGTCTCCAGTTATATCAACAAATTCTTTGTTCAGAAAGCAATAATTATTTCAGATTCTTCAAAACTATCATAATTATCATGCAATTTTGACTGTACGTATATGTAGATCTTCCGTCGTAGCTCAGGCGGCAGTGCGCCAGCCTCTCATCGCTGGGTTACATAGTTCAAATCCCGGTCACTCCATGTGAGATTTGTGCTGGACAAAGCGGAGGCCGGACAGGTTTTCCTCCAGGTACTCCAGGTTTCCTTTTCATCATTAATTCCAGTAAAACCCTCCAATATCATTTCATTTTAACTGTCAGACAGGCCCGATGACAGGATTGTCGGGCCCCTACATTCCGGTACACACCTCCCCCTCACTTAATTTAGACGAGAACTGAGAATTTGCAGGTTATTTTATTACCAAGACTTACCTGATTATCAACCCCTGGCATCAGAATTTATACCAAAAATTGGTGTACTAATGGTATAAAACTGGTTCAAAATCGGTTAAAATTTTATCGGTCCAATTTGGTGCAAAAGAGACAATGGATGCACCGACTTGACACCAATGAAAAATACACCTAAACTGCACCATAATTACACCACCTATATTTTCACATTAAGTTTCACAATTTTTACACCAACAAAGTTGGTGCAAGAGAAGTGACTTTTACACCATAGTAACTGTTCCGTGGCTTATCGTGGATCGCAGACGTGAAAGAAGGTGCCGGGGTGAATGGGTCTAACTACAATGTCAAGAATTGAATTTAAAACTTAAACTGAGGGTTATATTTTCAGAACTTTTAAGCTTAACAATTTTCACAGGTACAAGTAGCAATCATTAATCAAGTCTAGGAAAGACAAGATTGGTGGTATAAACAGATCGTGGGCTTCAAGCCCTCAATTTATTTTTCCTGAGCTCCTAGTTCAAGTTTACAAAAGAGCACACATTAACACAACGGCAGAAATCCCCTAATACATGGAGCACTTGCTCCCTAAATTACAATATCCGGCCTCCCAGTGGCACTTTTACAACAATTGAAAAAGAGCTAACGTGCTCTCAGTTTTCCAAGCCTACTTAAGGCAACATAGCATGAAACTCTAATAATCTCTGGATTACCAAGCACTATTTAAAAAATAGAAAACTTATTACACAGAGGTATCTAGTACCCAACCTACAGGGCCTTAGTGAAAAAAGAACAGGTTAAATAAACGGCCCGAGTACAATTTGAATGGAGTCGAAGACTGACCTCCAAAATCTTAAAACCTATAGGGTGCTTGGCCGACTGAACAGGCGCTATTCCCAAACTACTGAGGTTGCACGCATGGAAATAACTTTAATGCATTGCAGAAACAAAACGTGGTACCTCAAACCAAGATGAAGGGGAGCTCGAGAGGGTACATCACTCTCTATCCCCGATTTACAGTTAAAGTTTTTACGACGTTTTTACATTAGCCGAAAGAAGATTTACATTTTAGAAAGTTGGTTACATAGTTAAAGTTTCGGATCTTTACCTCGGGTTAAACTGCGGAGTTAGCAAGAAAGAAAGATGTTATGTGGCCATTACCTTGTCGATATACTGCTGCCTGATGAAACAGGCCTCCCGCCTCCTGCTTTGACACACACACTTAGTAAGCTGGACAAGAAACGTGAAAATCCGCAGTTTATAAACCCTCGGGGAAAGTTCGAGACCATTCAAGATTAAACTAGCCACACCCTCACAATTTTATTGGTTAATTTAAAAGTTACACTCAAAATCGAAGAAGAAGAAGAAGAAGAAGACTGTAATTGGTAGAAAATTAATTACAGAAATTATTGATTGGTTGGATTCAAAACTGGCGGAAAGAAAAGATAAATATTGCCAACCCGAAAATAAATGAACATCAATTAGTAAAAAAACTTATGAATACAAAACTTCTTTAAATCTAAAGTTCTCTCACTTCCCACCAGGGTACATGATCATAGTTTTTTGGTAGTGTCATCTATGGGAAAAAGTCCAAACTTCTTGATGAATGGCAAACAAAACAAGTAGAAATTCACACAGTACAGGAAACTTCACTATAACAAAATTACATCAATTTCTGTGGTGACATCTTCTGAGTAAAGTTCTAAGTAATTTTAGTTTCAATTTCACTGTTTCACCAGTAGAGGAGTTCTTTTAGACGCTAGATTTAAATGCGCGGCGTTGGAGTGAACCTCCCGGTACAGTGACATCAAAAATGAAATACACTCATCAGCTAATTTCTGCACCAAGCTCACGCCAAAAGTACACCAGGTATTTTATTTCAACCTTCTTTATTGTCAACACCACCGTTGAACCAAATTTGCTTCAAAAATGCTCGAAAGTTTCACCAAGGATTTGGGTGCATTTATGGAATTACCTTGGTGTCTTTTTAGTGCAAAATTTGTGCATTTTTCTTCGTATTTACCCTACAAATATCATGGTTCAAAATTGGTGTAATTTTGCTGTAAAGTTGCTGTATTTTTGATGTAACCTTCAAAGCATGGATTGTGGTGTATTTATGGAGTAAACTTCCACTTTTTTAGTATTTAAATGTATTTAAACTTAACATTTTCATTTTTACTTCATTTTGGGCCCGAGCCCCTGGGCATTTGCCCTCTCTGCCCCCCGCTTGTCACCGGCCCTGCTGTCAAGCATTAATCATTGCCCCAGAGGACTGTGACAGGCTTCAGCAGCCGGCACAATTCCTATACTCGCTGCTAGATGGGGCTTCACTCATTCCATCCCTAACCTGATCGAATGACTGGAAACAGGCTGTGGATTTTTATTTTCAGAAAATCTATGTAGCTGTACAACAAAAGTGGACCCTTGGAGACAATTTAGCTCATGGCGCCGACGAGCAATATCGGGAATTTCTATTACTTTGAATCTCAACGAATGAACAGCTGTATATCGTCACAATTTTATCGTTTTCGTGTTATAACTTTGAATTTCAACCAATCAACAGCCTTCTATTGCCATAATTTTATCGTTTTCGTATTATTACGTTGAATTTCAACCAATCAACAGATGTATATCGTCAAAATTTTATCGTCTTTCGTGTTATAACTTTCATTTTATGGCACCTACGTGCTGTTTGTTTTATATACATTTATCAGAATTGCGCTCTGAAATACATTTGACCACAGTCCACACAGGCAACAGGAGGGAACTGTATTATTCTAATTTTCTAAGGGTTATTCTGCCGGAAGGCAGGTTCGAACCTCCGCAGAGGTATTCCTGAGCCGGAGTTTACGTGCGGTAGGTTGGCCAGTTCCTTTCCGCTCCTCCATTCCCTTACCCCCCACCAACAGCGCGTGGAAAACTATCCAACTCCTGACCACGCCCAATGTTGCTTAACTTCGGAGATCTCACGGGATCCGGTGTTTCAACACGGCTACGGCCGTTGGCATTATTCTAATGAAGCCGTCATATTGAGAGACACCGGTCCAAATATTTCAAATGCAAAAATAAAACAGTAAAAGCCCGTACAACACACTCGGTTACACAACACTATTGCTTCATCTTCCCTTCGTCGAAGCTACCGTATTTATGAGCAGATTACACTCACTGTAACAACGCTATAATCAAAGCTACACTTCCCAGTACGGTGGCGTGTCGCCTTAGTATCCACCGAAAGCGATACTCTTATCTGTGGGCAAGTCATGCTCATGCTTAGCCATATTTGAGTAATGTGTAGGAAGACAAACGGCTGACTGGCGTTCGGCGCGCACACCGACGAATTTCTTTGCTTGCGACAAGCAAAGAGATGCATGAAAGATACTTCTGTCTCCATTTTCAAACCAATATTGAAACTTTAAGCGATGTCTACTTAAACATCGGCTGAACATTGTTTATGCAATGTAAGATCGTGCTCAATTTAGACGTTGTTTAGGTAAACGTTGTCTAAGGCTTAAAACTAGTCATCGTTTCTGCAATCGGCCCAATGTATCAAGTCAGAATATATCGGCATAGTAGACCACGGGCATTTAATTTCATGTCTTTATTTGTCGTAATCAGTAAATTTATAAACAGATACCGATGGTAAATCATTATGAATTGCACATGAAAGTCGAAAGATGAAAAATCTAATATCGGTAAAGCTACTGACATAATTCGAACATAGATGTAACCATTAAAAATAAACACTCTATGTACTCGCGGGTTTTTCTTTCTTGTGTATATCATTTATAGGGTATTAATTTTCACTGTAATGTCGATGTTACCTGGAAAGATTTTCCAGCGAACTGGTTTTATATTCGTCATAGATACGTTATTTAAATCCAAAATGGCAACCATTTCAGAGTTTAGTCTTCATATTGTATTATTATTATTGTTGTTATTAAAATAATGGGTATAAAATTGTTGTAATTTTGCACTTCATGCAGGATATATTAATATTATAAACAATAACTGATAAGAAAATGTTGTCATATTATACGTAATACGCTCACCTGTGGTTTTTATTATGTAATTGAAGTTCATATTGGCGATGACTTAAGATTCTGCTCCAATGCATTATTATTATAAACAATAATTGGTGAAAAAATTGTTGTAATATTCCATTAATAATAATAATAATAATCATAATATAATCATGTTATTTGCTTTACGTCCCACTAACTACCTTAACGGTCTTCGGAGACGGCGAGGTGCCGGAATTTAGTCCCGCAGGAGTTCTTTTACGTGCCAGTAAATCTACCGACACGAGGCTGTCGTATTTGAGCACCTTCAAATACCACCGGACTGAGCCAGGATCGAACCTGCCAAGTTGGGGTTAGAAGGCCAGCGCCTTAACCGTCTGATCCACTCAGCCCGGCTTTTCCATTAGTAAATGAAAGTTGTTTGTATTATGTAGTTCAAGGTCACGTTGGCTATCATTGAAGATTATTCTATCAGAAGATATGGAAAATATGCAGCGATAATGACACGAAAATGAGCATTTTCAAGACACAAGTGATGACAGTTGGAAAGAAATCTCATGGGGTTATTTGTTCTTTTATTTATCTGTTCCCCTGGGGTCTTTGTTATAGTTGCCTTTGCAGCATATTTCTTTTCCTAGTGAGTTCTTCAAGAGAGTACAAGAGAGAGAAAGAGAGATAGAGAAGGGTAAGGAAAAATAGAGGGAGATGGATTTTTCTTCCAGTGCCTTCTGCTATTATAATTCTTTCACTCCTTATGACGATGATGATGATGATGATGATGATGATGATGATGATGACGACGATGATGATGTTTGGATCATGGTAACTGAGTGACAGATAGCCACTACCTTCTCGCCAAAGTGGCTATGGTTCGGAGTATCCAGGCCAATGCATGTGAAAATTTTGGAATTAAAAGTCACGTTTTTTTTTTTTTTTTTTTTTGCTATTGGATTTACGTCGCACCGACACAGGTAGGTCTTATGGCGACAATGGGACAGGGAAGGGCTAGGACTGGGAAGGAAGCGACCGTGGCCTTAATTAACCTATAGCCCCAGCATTTACCTGGTGTGAAAATGGGAAACCACGGAATACCATCTTCAGAGCTGCCGACAGTGGGGTTCGAACCCACTATCTCCCGAATACTGGATACTGACCGCACTTAAGCGACTACAGCTATCGAGCTCGGTAAAAGTCACGTTTCTGTGGTTTGTTTTCCTCGTAAAATTGGATATCCTATGTTTAGGATCACGCTATCAATAATCTTCTAAAACTGCAAATTGCTTTAAGATTAATAATAATACTAGAAATTAAATGAATAGAATATCAAAATGAAAAAAAAGCATGAATCTCACATTGATTCTAAATACACAACCGATTCTGGATTTACAGAAGGTATTCGGAATGACCATATTACTACGAATGTATGCTACGTTCCACTGAAGCAAATTTCTCATACACCATCATGTGTGTTGGCATTGTTTGGTGAGTGACTACAGTATCAAATACACTGACTGACAGAGCAAATGCAACACCAAGAAGGAGTGGTTCGAAAGGGATGAAAGTTGGGGAAAAAACAGAGACGGCACGGACGAATAATTGATGTTTATTTCAAACCGATATGCAGGTTACACAATGCGCACGGCATCGACTCAGTAGGATATAGGACCACCGCGAGCGGCGATGCACGCAGAAACACGTCGAGGTACAGAGTCAATAAGAGTGCGGATGGTGTCCTGAGGGATGGTTCTCCATTCTCTGTCAACCATTTGCCACAGTTGGTCGTCCGTACGAGGCTGGGGCAGAGTTTGCAAACGGCGTCCAATGAGATCCCACACGTCTTCGATTGGTGAGAGATCCGGAGAGTACGCTGGCCACGGAAGCATCTGTACACCTCGTAGAGCCTGTTGGGAGATGCGAGCAGTGTGTGGGCGGGCATTATCCTGCTGAAACAGAGCATTGGGCAGCCCCTGAAGGTACGGGAGTGCCACCGGCCGCAGCACATGCTGCACGTAGCGGCGTAGCGGTGGGCATTTAACGTGCCTTGAATACGCACTAGAGGTGACGTGGAATCATACGCAATAGCGCCCCAAACCATGATGCCGCGTTGTCTAGCGGTAGGGCGCTCCACAGTTACTGCCGGATTCGACCTTTCTCCACGCCGACGCCACACTCGTCTGCGGTGACTATCACTGACAGAACAGAAGCGTGACTCATCGGAGAACACGACGTTCCGCCATTCCCTCATCCAAGTCGCTCTAGCCCGGCACCATGTCAGGCGTGCACGTCTATGCTGTGGAGTCAATGGTATTCTTCTGAGCGGACGCCGGGAGTGCAGGCCTCCTTCAACCAATCGACGGGAAATTGTTCTGGTCGATATTGGAACAGCCAGGGTGTCTTGCACGTGCTGAAGAATGACGGTTGACGTGGCGTGCGGGCTGCCACCGCTTGGCGGCGGATGCGCCGATCCTCGCGTGTTGACGTCACTCGGGCTGCGCCTGGACCCCTCGCACGTGCCACATGTCCCTGCGCCAACCATCTTCGCCACAGGCGCTGCACCGTGGACACATCCCTATGGGTATCGGCTGCGATTTGACGAAGCGACCAACCTGCCCTTCTCAGCCCGATCACCATACCCCTCGTAAAGTCGTCTGTCTGCTGGAAATGCCTCCGTTGACGGCGGCCTGGCATTCTTATCTATACACGTGTCCTGTGGCACACGACAACACGTTCTACAATGACTGTCGGCTGAGAAATCACGGTACGAAGTGGGCCATTCGCCAACGCCGTGTCCCATTTATCGTTCGCTACGTGCGCAGCACAGCGGCGCATTTCACATCATGAGCATACCTCAGTGACGTCAGTCTACCCTGCAATTGGCATAAAGTTCTGACCACTTCTTCTTGGTGTTGCATTTGCTCTGTCACTCAGTGTACATGTCTTTGAATGTGTTCAAACACTTCACTCTTCTTGTGTAACAGTTTCTCTACGTAACCCCATTAATAAAAATATAATGATTTAAAAAAATACTTTGAACAGCTTAACCAATTTTGTGACTGGAATAGTATCTCTCAGACATCTGCGTTCCAGCCAAGAAGTGTGATAGCTAACACCATCATGTAGGAATTGAATGTCTTTGCAAATGTGTTGAAGAGAAGTATTCACAGCCTTCAGCAATATTTCATTTAGTGACTGCATGTGACATGGTTTTGTTATAGACTGAGTGGCCAAAAGTCACGGGAAGGGGTGTCCCATTAGAAAATGTGCTGTGTATGACTCCTGAGCGTTACGGCTAGCTGCGGCGTAGTTGAGAAGTTGGAGATGGCAACACGTCGCGAGTTAACCGACTTTAAACGTGGGATGATCACCGGCGCATTGCGGAGATTACACGCGAATTCTGGTTGCCGGTGTCAACAGTGTCGAGGTGGATCTTGAGAAGGTGCTAACATTAGGGCCTAGGAAAATAGGAACATTCCCAGAGAGGAAGCTAGGTGGACCGAGGTGAGGGAGCTTTCCATCTGTAAATCCATCCGTCTTTTATTCACTGACAACAACATATGTACAACATTATAACTGAAGCACTCTTTCAAAAGTAAACCAATAAACTCCTATTGGCCTCTTACGTACAAGAAAGAACAGGAGATCTATTATCTCCAGAAAATATAATGGAAACAAGTAGTACTAGAAAGTAATATTAAACGTTAATATTAAAGAAAAAGAAACGGCCTTCAACTGGCCATAGGCCCATGGACTACGAACCCGGCCCATCCAAACAGCACAGCACACACAGAAGCACAACTCAAATCCACTTACACACACATTCGTGGCCACAAGCATTAACCTCTCACTCAATACACACACATACAACATTCACTCACGACTTACGCTCCGATGTTCGCAGCCCCGAAGCCTTGGGTTCGAAAGGAACCTCCCAGTAGTTGCTCAAGAGACCGACAAATATTTAGTGAGAATCTAACGCTGGATACAACCAGCCACCAAGACTACGTTTGAGAAGGGAAGGGGAAGGGACAGGAGGGGGAACAACCAATGTAGAAACAATACTCGACTCACAGCGCAGGCGCACTTCAAGTGTCTGTAAGAGTCTTGTGAGAGAGCGTAATAGAAGTTTCTCGTAACGCAATTTCTTAAATACATGAAAATATCTGTGATAATCTTCAATGTTGCAGAGAGAATATTACCACCCGCGTAAACCGCCGCACAGGAACGGACATCACGTCGCCATACTGAGCGCTCGACGGACTACTGTGAGTAGAGGCGGAAAACTATCGATAGTGCTATCGATAGTCATCGATAGCGACCACTATCGTCTGATATCGATAGTCAGTTGCCTACTATCGATAGTCAACGATAGGTTTTTTTTTTTTTCCTCATCGGCTTATTTTATACCCTAACAGAAATTGTACCGCTGTTTGCTGTTAACTGGTGAGGAGTTTGTTCCAATTCAAAGGTGTGCATTTAAGTATCTCTGCGTACCTGCGACTTCAGTGCCGCCAGAAAGACTATTTAGCATTTTGGAAGGTGGGATTCTCCATTCAACCTAACCTTAGTTGAGTTGGTGCCAATACGGGACAAAAAATGAGATTTATAAGTTGTCAGAGATTGTATGTTGACGAGAAAAGATAAGGCACATTTTAGGTCAAAGACTTCATGAAAACAACTGAAAACTCTCCTGCCAGCTGTTGAGAATGCTGTAAAACATTTTTCCAAATATATTACAATACCCAAGAAAATGTCGGGCGATCGCAAAATGAACACTGCAGCTGAACGAGAATTTCTCGGGCGGTCACGTTATGGACAAGCGCGTGCAGCCCGAGAATGTCTCGGACGTGCCACTGAAGAGATTCCGATTTGAATTTCAGAAATTACATAGCATGAAATTGTGCTTTGTAATGATTTTTTGTAGATTGTGTTCAATAAATGTTCTATTTTCAGGCATAATGGTATGATTCGTTCCACCTTTTGAAAACTATCGATTTTTTAAAATGCTGTTTATTCGGGGCGTCGACCTATAGAGATCCTTTGCCCCTACTTGCACCATGTGATATGAACCTGCGCATAATTGGAATGGAGGAAGTGTAGAGTGTTGAATGTGAGGAAAGGAACATTAAGGACGACACAAACCCCCAGTCCCCAGGCCAGGGATATTATTCATTTACAATTAAACACCCCTGACCCAGGCGGGAATCGAACCCGGGCCACTGGGTGACAGGCGGACGCGTTACCCCCTACACCGCGGGGCCAGACAAACTATCGATTACTATCGATAGTAAAGCTCATAATATCGGAAAATATCGATGGCGATTACTATCGATAGTTTGCCGCCTCTAACTGTGAGTCAGATCACCGCCCAGTTGAATGTTGGGAGTTACTAATCCATTTCTACCTGAACTGTAAGGTGGCAACTGAACCGCAGAGGCTTCACCAGCCGACGATCAACTCGTGTCCCTTTCCTGACACCCCGACACAGAGCTCAACGATGGGCATGAGTCCGTGAACATGGGCAATGGACCATGGAACAGTGGCGGTGTGTGTTATGGTCAGATGAATCCCAGTTCCAGTTGTATCGAGCTGATGGGCGCGTGAGAGTGTGGCGTATGCCCCATGAAGCTAAATATTTGTTTTCTAACTTTAAAAAGCCTAGTCTAAACTAATCAGCAAAATTTAACTGGTATTTTACCGTCAGCCGCCTCTGTGGTGTAGTGGTTAGTGTGATTAGCTGCCACCCCCGGAGGTCCGGGTTTGATTCCCGGCTCTGCCACGAAATTTGAAAAGTGGTACGAGGGCTGGAACGGGGTACACTCAGCCTCGGGAGGTCAACAGAGTAGAGGTGGGTTCGATTCCCACCTCAGCCATCCTTGATGTGATTTTCCGTGGTTTCCCACTTCTCCTCCGGGCAAATGCCGGGATGGTACCTAACTTAAGGACACGGCCGCTTCCTTCCCACTTCCTTGTCTATCACTTCCAATCTTCCTATCCCCGTCAAGGCCCCTGTTCAACATAGCAGGTGAGGCCGCCTGGGCGAGGTACTGGTCATCCTCCCCAGTTGTATCCTCCGACCCAGAGTCTGAAGCTCCAGTTCACTGCCCTTGAGGCGGTAGAGGTGGGATCCCTCGCCGAGAGTCCGAGGGAAAAACCGACCCTGGAGGGTAAACAGATTACGATACGATTTTACCGTCATTGAAGTTTTATAGTTTCACCCGCATACTGAGTGAACGTGCATCAACGACAAACGAGGGAAAATATTTGTTACGACGTATATCACATGTTATATTCATTAAGAATGCCACATAACTCGCTAAACCTTCACCTATAATCCAAGAGGAACACTACAAAAAATCACTATATACCACCATCACAGACAACCACTTCATGCTGGGCAACCTAAATACTGCGGATATCGGAACACATACTCTACTCGTGCCATCAATGAATTGCTCGGAAAAACTGTATACATGTCGAAACTCAAGACTAAAATACATTCTTCCATATTACAATTGATTTCATATACTGGCTCTATTTTTATTAGCAAGACTATGTGAAAGTGGCTATACCGCTAAGATGTTGATATTTTTCTTGCAGTCTCTAGTATGTGGCACTGAACACTTCGAGTGTCAAGTATTAAAACTAACACCCCTTACCTAAGCTAGCTGGCCTGTCGCCATAAATTGCTGTCGGGGGAAGGGTCACAGCTCCGCCTCGAGGAAGCTTCAAGTGCATGCGTCACCCAAACGACCTTAGATTTCGCTGGGGGTAGCTCTCTACCGCGCCGGCAAGGAAACCCAGCTTGCTAGAGAAGCTGAACTGCAGTAGAGCGAGCGTATTGTCGAGACAGCTCTACTTGGCTTGGCTTAGGCTTAGATTTTCGCAATTTTTTAAACATTATAAAAAGTGTTCTAATGAATAATTTGAAAGAGTTAATACAAAGTACTTTACCCCAGCAGCGCTGGGATAGATGGAATTCGGTGCACGCCACTGCTAAAATACAGGGAGGACTCTATGTCGGTTTGTTTAAAAGAAGGTTATTGAACCCTCCTCTGCGGGTTGCCTATCTCACCGGCGCTACCCCCATTTTCAATTCAACCCTTGAACACCTCGTCCGCCTCTGTGGTGTAGTGGTTAGTGTGATTAGCTGCCACCCCAGAGGCCCGGGTTCGATTCCAGGCTCTGCCACGGAATTTGAAAAGTGGTACGAGGGCTGGAACGGTTTCCACTCAGCCTCGGGAGGTCAACTGAGTAGAGATGGGTTCGATTCCCACCTCAACCATCCTGGAAATGGTTTTCCGTGGTTTCCCACTTCTCCTCCAGGCAAACGCCGGGATGGTACCTAACTTAAGGCCACGGCCGCTTCCTTCCCTCATCCTTGTCTATCCCTTCCAATCTTCCCATCCCCCCGCAAGGCCCCTGATCAGCTTTAGAAGGTGAGGCCGCCTGGGCGAGGTACTGGTTATACTCCCCAGTTGTAACCCCGACCCAGAGTCTGAAGCTCCAGGACACTGCCCTTGAGGCGGTAAAGGTGGGATCCCTCGCTGAGTCCGAGGGAAATACCGACCCTGGAGGGTAAACAGATAACGAAGGAGAAGAACACCTTCCATTACTCATACACGGGTAGCATTTCTTCTGAAACAGTTTCTGGTAAGGTCTTCCCTGTGTTTTAGACAGCTGGGGAAATGGCTCCGGTTTCCCCTCTGGGGTCGGTCAACCTCTGCCTTCGACGTGTTCCCAACCACTCGCCCGACCTTGGCCCTAGATTTATCAACCGACCAGAAATCCACGATTTGCTTCTGGTTACTGATTGGTTGTAAGCGGCCACATGCTCACACATGTGCACTAGAGTATATTGGGACTTGCTATTATTGTTCTTTTGAACCAATAATAATAATGTGTTATTGGCTTTACGTCCCACTAATTACTTTTTTACGGTTTTCGGAGACGATGAGGTACCGGAATTTAGTCCCGTAGAATTTTTTTACGTGCCAGGAAATCTACTGAGACGAGGCTGACTTATTTGAGCACCTTCAAATACCGCCGGACTGAGCCAGGATCGAACCTGCCAGGTTGTAGTCAGAAGGCCAGTGCCTCAACCGTCTGAGCCACTCAGCCGGACTCCTTTAGAATCTTCACAGTCATTTCCATTTTCAGTGATACCAATACGGATGTATTTTTTCGCACGAAGACTACTTCATTACATCTCTTGTTTGAGTTCCTGTATGTTTTATGTTTTTCATCCCGAAATTTTTCGTGCTGATGACACTTTATAGTGACGTCTAAACAACTTCCGTTAACAGACCCTATTGCACATATTTTATTATTTTATTTCACTACTTCTATTATCATCAATCCATGTAGTAATTATTCTTATCGGGTAAACTTCAGATACCGTACTTGAAGTATTCGTTTGAGAACGCAGAAATAAATCACGTTAAGAGAAAAAGAATCGCCAATACCTGCGCAAGTGTGTGTGTTAAAATATTCAATAAGTACTCGCAATGATTTCGGAGTTTTGACATCTTATCCCAAATGATAGAATACCCGTATGATAAGCGTAAGCATCATGGAAGCCTATATCAAATATGGAGTTTTTCGGATGTGTTGAGGTAAGAACACGCCAATGAGTTTGGCTAAAATTTCTCTAAAATCTATTGATGTACGTGTGACGTAGGGATCAGTAGTTAACTTCCAAAGAATAAAAGGTTAGCTGAAGGTAGTGGATGAGGTGATCCACATGATTTGGCGTATTCTCAATCGCAATACGCTCTTCTAACACTTTTTATCCCCATACCAGAACACTAGGATCTGATTATGGCTTATGATTGGTAGACGTTAATTTATCACTTTTCCGCATTGTTATGAAGGTATTTTGGTATTATTCACAGTAAATGAATAACATTATTATTTATCCTCCCAACCCCCTCAAGTCTTGCAATTCCCGCTCGATTCAGTGACCGGTCGCTGTAGACAAAAGAGAAACGGGTTGCCTCCTGTACATGTTACATTCACCTCTACATTCATATTCACCTCCTTCACCCGTGAGGTGCCACTTAATTCCTGTATTCATTGTCTAATACACAGAGGGATCGTCTCGTCAAGAATACTATACTCTATATGTTACCCCATAATCCCGTCATTTCTCATCATATCCAAGTCCACTTTCTACTCTATGTGTTAAAAGTAAAATTGTTCTTTTCCCTTGCAATTTCTTTCCGGATACCCTGTTCAAGCCTGGCATATTTATTTTCATATACCCATGTGCTAGTTTTATTCGGTATAAATTAAAATGATTTTAAGATAGCCCTACCTTGCCATTTACTTTTACAGTTCCACGTTTTCCATTATTGTTCAAAAGTCTGCAGAGTTCCTTTCAGGTATTTTTGTTTGTACTTTATTACCGTAGAGTCGAAATTTAAAATAATAATCTTATTTTCGTTATGGTTTTTTGGCTGTCTATGTCCCATCAATACCAGTGTGAGTAAAGCACTCTTTGTAGCCTGCCCTACCCTTCAGTTGTGATATAACATCTGGCCTCTCTCGTTCTGTCCTATGTACTCCTGGATGAATTAAAATGAACAAACGCTTTAAAGAAGCCAATTTTTTAATATAAAAATTATTTCAACTTTAGTGTACCACGGCCCGAATTTCCTTAAGCAAATACATAATATTAAACACTCATGAGAGTGGCATATTGCTATCAAAATCCTGATATTGTGATCTACTGTTAAACGTAGGTAAGTCTGTAAAGGAGACAGCATAGATCATAACTAGAGTCCGGATTATTAGGTACTGATAGGTTGGAATGCAAACTTAGTTAGGCCAGTAACAAGTATACCCTATACTGTACAACGGTTATGCTATGAGATTTGCATAGATAGTAGGGGTACAGCCTATGGAACTCCTTGAATTCATGCTACTCTTCCAACATTAAGGTACAACGGGATGCTTGACACCTACTACAAACCACATTACTTCGCATTCTAACCTATTACCACCTACAAATCCGAGGTATAATCATAACTGTAACGGGCGGTACACCTCCACGCTGCTAGTTCAAATATTGCGCCAGTTGAAACTCCTCTACAGGAGAAAGCCTGAACTTTAACAAACTGTATTAACTCAACAGTTTCTCCGAAGATAGCTCTGTGTGAATTTTGATGTGTTTTTGTTTGTATTTGATCAAGAAGTGTGGACGTTCTCTACCAGATGTCTCTACTAAAAACTATGATTACGCAGTCTGGTGCGAAGGAATGAACTTTCTTGAAGAAATTTAGTATTCATAAGTTTTGTTTTTACTATATTTTGTTCTGTTATCTTTGGATTGGCAACATTAATCCTTTCTATCCGCCTGTTTTGAATTTAGCCAATCCCAAATTTCTTTAATTTATTTCCAACCAATCATGTATGTCTTCTTCGACATAGATATGTTGCTCTAAGCTATCCAGTAAAAGCGAAAGGGTGTGTCTACTCATTCCTGAAAGGTCTCTAATTTTCCACGAGGGTATAAAAACTGCTGATTTTCTTGTCTCGGTGCCACTTCAGTAACATCTAACTTAGTGTGTGTGGATATGTAGCAGGGGGCGGGAAGCGCCTCTTTCTTCAAGCAGCAGTTCTTCTACAAGGTAATGGCCTTTTAACATCTTTATTTCTTGCTAACTCAGCAGTTTAACTCTCGGGGAGGGTTCGAAACCTTTAGTATGTAACCTACCTTTTTAAAATGTAAAGACCTTTTCTGTCCATGTAAAATCTATAAATTTCTTTTACTTTAAATCGGGGATAGAGAGTGCTTTACCCTCTCGAACTCCCCTTCATTTTGAAATTGAGGTGACTGCGTTTTCATAACCGTTTCTTCTCTTCCTTAAAATATTAAAGTTTTCTCATACGGGTCACCTCCTTAGCTTGGGATTAGCCCCTGTGTTTCGGCCTAGAGCCACTTAGGTTTTAAAAGTGTATTTAGGAGTGCAAGTGCACGCCTCCAATCCCTTCTGTACTTTGGGCCAGTAACTTAACCTGATATTTTGTTTTCTTGTGAAGGTCCAGTAGATTGGGTACGAGGTACCCCTGTGCCATTATATGTGTGCCTTGAGGGCAGTTAGTGTAAAGTCAGTTTATGGACTCTTAAATAGGCTTGAAGACTTTGAGAGCGCATCTGCTCTTTCTTGTGTGTGAATGGTGCCTCTGGGAGGCTGGAGTTAAAAGTTGGGAGCAAGGGCTCCATGCATTTAGGGGTTTTCTGCCTTTTAGCAATTGTGGTGGTGAGCTGAGAGCTCAGAAATTAATCTTGGGGCTCGAAGCCCAAATCTTGTAACGTACTGTAATTTGTTAATTTGTTGATCTGCTACTTGGTACCTGTTATACTCTGTTATTTGTTGATTTTGGAAAGAAAATATAACCTTTGTTAAAGTTTTGAATTAACTTTAATTTTGTAGTTGAGACCTATTCCAGCCCGCACCTTCTTTCACCTCTGCTGATCCACCAAAACCCGGTAACAATAACAATCAAATAATAGGATTTGAATCTGAACGTAGAAGATGTATTGCGAACTTTTAGCTAGGACTAGACTTGAGAACTTTTAGGTGAGAGAAACTAAAGCATTTGCACCATATCGTTAAGTAAATAAATATCTCCTAGTTATTACGTAAGAGGAAAATGAAGTGGCGTATGGCTTTTAATGCCGGGAGTGTCCGAGGACATGTTCGGCTCGCCAGGTGCAGGTCTTTTGATTTGACTCCCACAGGCAACCTGCGTGTCGTGATGAGGATGAAATGATGATGAAGACGACACATACGCCCAGTCCCCTTGCCAGCGAAATTTACCAATGATGGTTAAAATTCCCGACCCTGCCGGAAATCGAACTCGGGACCCCTGTGACTTAAGGCCAGCACGCTAACCATTTAGCCATGGAGCCGGACACATAAGGGGAACTTCTACAGTATCATGCCCGTAAATCCACGGTCGAGTAACTAGGATCAAAATTAAACAATTAAGTAAATAACTATTTGAATACGACGATAATAATACAGATCATATGAGCTACAGATTTAAGTTGCTTCCCAATGAATAACGCAAGGTCCAAGAGTAAAGTAGTGAGCATGTGTGAGCATTTATCGCTTACAACCAATCAGTAACCAGAAACAAATCTTGGATTTCTGGTCTGTTCATAAATGCAGGTCGAAGGGCGGGCTAGTGGTTGGGAACGCGTCGAAGGCAGAGGTCGGGCGACCCTAAAGGGGAAACCGGAGCCATTATCCCAGCCGTCTAAAATACAGAGAGGACTCTAAGCCGGGTTGTTTAAAAGTAGGTCGTTGAACCCCTACTGTGCGGATTGCCTACCTCACAGGCGCTACCCCCAGTTTGAATTCAAAACTTGAACAACTTTCCTTACTCATATCGTATTTCTTCTGAACCATTTCCTTCACATTGTCGTTTTCCAGAATTCCTTACTTCATATTTTCTCACCCGCCATAGTTCAGATATTTGCTTCTAAATTTCTGAAGTCATCCATGTCGCTGCCTTGATTTCTTCTACTCAGTTGTTCCTATTGGTTGCTCTGCACCTCTCACTTCCTTGGTACTCTATCATTGAAAGTTACATTCATTTACTATCAGTAAAACTTCTCCGCCCTGCTGGGATGCGAACTCCAGTGCTCAGTGCGCTACCCCGAGACCATACATCACTGTCGGAGGTGGTCGTTGAGATACTGGATAATGTTTTAAAGAGAAGGGAGCTAAAGAGATCCATTTACTCGAGTGTAAGTACCAAGGTTCGCCTATGTGCTGTAGTGGTTAGTGTGATTAGCTGCCACCCCCGGAGGCCCGGGTTCGATTCCCGGCTCTGCCACGAAATTTGAAAAGTTGTACGAGGGCTGGAACGGGATCCACTCAGCCTCGGGAGGTCAACTGAGTGGAAGTGGGTTAGATTCCCACCTCAGCCGTCCTGGAAGTGGTTTTCCGTGGTTTCCCACTTCTCCTCCAAGCAAACGCCGGGATGGTACCTAACTTAAGGCCACGGCCGCTTCCTTCCCTCTTCCTTGTCTATCTCTTCCAATCGTCCCATCTCCCCCAAGGCCCCTGTTCAGCATAACAGGTGAGGCTGCCTGGGCTAGGTACTGGTCCTCCTCCTTAGTTGTATCCCAAGACCCAAAGTCTTAAGCTCCAGGACACTGCCCTTGAGGCGGTAGAGATTGGATCCCTCACTGAGTCCGAGGGAAAAACCAACCCTGGAGAGTAAACTGTTGAAGAAGAAGAAGAAGTACCAAGAATTTGATTCATTAGGCGCGATATAGTAAGAATATATACGTAACGAATGTATTGACTTAAATATGAATGAGTTATTTACTATTCAGGAACGATTTTAGTCATAATGTGATTCGAACTCCAGCGTTCAACATTCATAATGCAGTGTGTTACCCCGAGACCACATACCACTGTCGAACATTGGTGTTGAGACACAACTGTAGTTAATGAAGTTCAAACGAGAAGGGAGGTAAAAAAAATCCATTCGCGCCGATAAGTGCAAGTGTAAGGACGGGCTAGTTGTTGGGGACACGTCAAAGACAACTGTCGTCCGACCCCAGCTGTCTTATCCACAATACGTCATTGACTCCTACTGTGCGGGTTGCCTACCTCACAGGCGTATGTTTCACTTCCAGCCCAACCCTTGAACCACTTCCAGGACTTCCCTTCTTCAGACTTC
Organism: Anabrus simplex; assembly: GCF_040414725.1. NCBI lineage: Eukaryota > Metazoa > Arthropoda > Insecta > Orthoptera > Tettigoniidae > Anabrus > Anabrus simplex. The sequence continues at coordinate 222,063,460 of NC_090270.1, read as the reverse complement.
ATTTCTTCGTGTTCTCGCATCCGTCATATTTCAGACATGCGTTTCCAAGTTTATCTTATTCTTCTTTATCTGTTTACCCTCCAGAGTCCGTTTTTCCCTCGGACTCAGCGAGGAATCACACCTCTACCGCCTCATGGACAGTGTTCTGGAGCTTCAGACTCTCGGTCGGGGGATACAACTGGGGAGGATGACCATAACCTCGCCCAGGCTGCCTCACCAGCTATGCTGAGCATGGGGCATGCGAGGGGATGGGGAGATTGGAATGGAAAGACAAGGAAGAGCGAAGGAAGCGGCCGTGGCCTTAAGTTAGCTACCATCCCGGCATTTGCCTGGAGGAGAAGTGGCAAACCACGGAAAACCATTTCCAGGATGAATGAGGTGGGAATCAAACCCGGGCCTCCGGGGGTGGCAGCTAATCACACTAACTACTACACCACAGAGGGGAACTCCAAATTTCTCAAGTCCTGCATATCGACGATATGACATCATCTATTCAGCCCTTGCGTCTGGCTTCCTATTGGCTGCTCTGCTCCACTCACTTCCAAGACGCTTTCTTACTAGAGACTATATCCATTAAATATTCAGTAAAACTTCTCCGCCTCACTGGGATTCGAACTCCAGTGCGTTAACCCGACACTATACATTTCTGCAGCACGCTGGCATTGAGATCCTGGGTAATGAAATGCAAAAGATAATGGACCTAGTAAGAACCATTCACACAAGTACAACGAATGTAGTTTATTAGGCAAAATGATATATTGAACTGAATAAGATTAAATCATTTCGAATAGGATAGAATAAAATATATTTGAAAGTTCTAATTCGCTTTCTTTCTTTCTTTCTTTCTTTCTTTCTTTCTTTCTTTCTTTCTTTCTTTCCTTCTTCCTTCCCTAATCATTTTACTCTCCAGCGTTAGTTTTTCCCTCAGACTTAGCTAGGGATCCCACCTCTACCGCCTCAAACGCAGTGTCCTGGAACGTGAGACTTTGGATCGGTGGATACAACTGGGGAGGAGGACCAGCACCTCGTCCAGGAGGCCTCACTTGATATGCTGAACAAGGGCCTTGTGAGGGGATGGCAAGATTGGAAGGGATAGACAAGGAAGAGGGAAGGAAGCGGCCGTGGCCTTAAGTTAGGTACCATCCCGGCATTTGCTTGGAGAAGTGGGAAACCACGGAAAACCCCTTCGAGGATGGCTGAAGAGGGAATCTAACTCCCCTCTACTCAGTTAAACTCCCGAGGCTGAGTGCCCCGTTCCAACCATCGTATCTTCTTCTTCTTCTTTGCCTGTATACCCTCCAGGGTCGGTTTTCCCTCGGACTCAGGAGGGATCTCACCTCTACCGCCTCAAGGGCGGTGTCTTGGAGCTTCAGACTCTCGGTCGGGGGATACAACTGGGAAGGATGACCAGTAGCTCGCCCAGGCGGTCTCACCTGCTATGCTGAACAGAGGTCTGGCGGGGGGATGGGAATATTGGAAGGGATAGACAAGGAAGAGGGAAGGAAGCGGCCGTGGCCTTAAGTTAGGTACCATCCCGGCATTTGCCTGGAGGAGAAGTGGGAAACCACGGAAAACCACTTCCAGGATGGCTGAGGTGGGAATCGAACCCACCTCTAGTCAGTTGACCTCCCAGGATGAGCGGACCCCGTTCCAGCTCTCGTACCACTTTTCAAATTTCGTGGCAGAGCCGGGAATCGACTGCAGGCCTCCCGGGGTGGCAGCTAATCACACTAACCACTATACCGCAGAGGCGGACTGCAAGTACTGCTTCCAAAAGTAAATGCCATAACAGAATTTTCTTGCTTTCTTTCTTCCTCCTTAATCTGTTTACCCTCCAGGGTTGGTTTTACCCTCGGACACAGAGCGGTATTCCACCTCTACCGCCCCAAGGGCAGTGTCCTGCAGCGTGAGACTTTGAGTCGGTACCATCGCAGCATTTTCCTGGAAGAGAAGTGGGGAAACTAACCACAGAAAACCTCTTAGAAAATGGCTGAGGTGGGAATCGAACCCCACTCTATTCAGTTGACCTCCCGAGCCTGAGTGGACCCCGTTCCAGCCCTCGCATCACTTTTCAAATTTCATGGCAGAGCGAGAAATCAAACCCGGCCTCCGGGGGTGGCAGCTAATCACACTAACCACTACACCACAAAGGCGGACAACAGAAAATTACTGGTATAATACTAATTAAGAACCCTTGTATAGTCTACGAGAACAACAATAATAATAATAATAATAATAATAATAATAATAATAATAATAATAATAATAATAATAATAATAATAATAATAATAATAATAATAATAATAATAATACAGTAATAATAATAATAATAATAATAATAATAATAATAATAATAATAATAATAATAATAATAATAATAATAATCGCCTCCGGAAAGGCCGCTGCTGTGCTGAGCAAATCCTTAATTTGAAATCAATAATTCGCCACAGAGCGCTGAACGTCAAAAATACAGATGTTTCTTTCATTGGCTTCAAAACAACCTTTCACTCGGTGGACAGAGAGACCCTAGATAAGTTCATCAGAGAATTTGGGGTCAAAACCAAACAGGCAAGCATTATTAGAGAAACCTTAACAGGCACAACTTCTAAGGTGAAATTCATGGGAGAATTGTCTCAGTCATTTGAAATTAAGACGGGTGTGCAACAGCGTGATGGATTATCATTCTATTATTCAACTGTGCCCTGGAGAAGATTGTGAGAATTTAGAATTCCTAACTGGAAAATAAAGATATAACGCCGATTTGCTTAGGAAGAAAATCGGGAGGAATCAAAGTCAACTGCTTGGCTTTCGCTGATGAATTTGCGATTCTTTCAGAAAACCTAGTGGAAGCGGCCATACCGATCAACCTCCTAGAAAAGATCGCTAGCAGAACGGGGAAATTTGAAAAGTGGTACGAGGGCTGGAACGGGGTCCACTCTGCCTCAGAGGTCAACTGAGTAGTGGGGGGTTCGATTTCCACCTCAGCCATCCAAGAAGTGGTTTCCCGTGATTTCCTACTTTTCCTTCAGGCAAATGCCGGGTCGGTACCTAACTTAAGCCCATGGCTACTTCCTTCCCTCTTCCTAGTCTGTCCCTTCCTATCTTCCCATCCCCTCACAAGGCCTCTGTTCAGCATAGCAGGTGAGGCTGCTTGGGCGAGGTACTGGTCCCTCTACCCAGTTTCATTCCCCCAACACAGTGTTTCACTCTCCAGGACACTGCGCTTGAGGCGGTAGAGGTGAAATCCCTCGCTGAGTCCGAGGGAAAAACTAACCCTAGAGGATAAATAAATAAGTAAATAAATAAATAAATAAATAAATAAATAAATAAATAAATAAATAAATAAATAAATAAATAAATAAATAAATAAATAAATAAATAAATAAATAATATCACTAAAAATAGGACACGTAAAAGTAAAATGTAGCTTCTCATTGACCTAACCAGGACATGGGACGTGGCATGGTGGAGGGTCAACGGACTGACTATCCAGCTGAACTCACACCAATGACAGAACAACAGTTTTTCTACACCTTACATTCTATACCAGAGTGAAGAGAAAAGAGGACTTCATTAAGATAAGTTCCAGATTTCAAGTTCATAAGTATGTATTTAAAGAGAAATAAACATAAATGTTATACATTTCTAAATATTTGAGTGTGTTTTGATAGAATCTGATGATTTTATGTCAAGAATGAAACATGCCATTGTATTTTAACTTGCATCTTGGACAATTTTCAGCAATGACTTTGTGTGATGAACGCAATTGATATCTTCCTCTTTACCAGTGGCGGTGGGCTCTCAGGAGCACATGAGCACGTAAACACCCAGTTGTAGCACATATTCACGCATTCATGGATACGGGTAATTCAAAATTGTTTCCTTTCTTCGACCTGATTTTGTCAATCGATCGAAAGCATTCGACTTATATCGAAGCTCCGTTGCACTGACTGCTGTTCGTTTCGACTGACAATGCCAGGGAGCACACTGGAGATTTTGCTACGATCCTTAAGACTATACGCATGCGCATGGAGATGATGTCATGGTTTATGCACAGATATATCCATAAGCGAGGAGCACGGTAAGGAATGTGCCTTTCCGTCTACAACCACCCTCAAACCAGAGATAGTATTACAGTTGACCACAAGGGTCCGCCACCTCCCCTGTTACTGTTGGCCACAGCTCCCAGAAGTTACTATTGCATTACCTTGCAGGAAGATTTCGCTAGTAGCTAATTCTAAAGAGGTTTTTGTTATCACGGAATCAGAAAGCCAGAGCCTCAGCCAAAGCCTGAGCGACTCAGCCCGGCAGTCGTAATTTTACTTTTCTTGTACACTCACAGATTAGTCTCAGGAAAATGAATCCTCAGTTTTAAGGGTACTCCCATATTATGAGTAGAGAAGCAACCGTACAAAGAAGGATTTAAGTAAGTGATTTTGTACTTATTTGCATTCTACTTTGGTATATTTTGGACGTGAACTCAAACTTTGCTGTGAACCCCCTGAAAATTTGGTCACGAGCCGCTGCTGCTCTTTACTAAGACTTCACATGTCACACGGGCAGAGTTTCGTCAATATGTGTTCTTAGAGTGAACATAGCGCCGTGTCTCTGAATTATGGTCGCTGACATACTTCTCAATGCGAGTGAATGCATGTGTGTGCATATCTATATATTCCTTAGGTTTTGAATAAATTTATGTCGGTATATAAACCTAAAACACAAACTATGTCGGTTACTTTGTGCTCAGTTTTCCTTCATCCTATTCCGTTCCCATTAAAGTTGAAGGTTCGTGGTTGGGAGAATTGCTTATGCAAGTTAAGTGTGACAGTCTTGGTGAATATAGGTAATTTTGCTGTGAACCCCCTGAAAATTTGGTTACGAGCCGCTGCTGCTCTTTACTAAGACTTCACATGTCACACGGGCAGAGTTTCGTCAATATGTGTTCTTAGAGTGAACATAGCGCCGTGTCTCTGAATTATGGTCGCTGACATACTTCTCAATGCGAGTGAATGCCAGGAAGGCCTAGGTCCTGGTCCATATTAATTGAAAGAAATGTTATTTCCAGCATTAAAGATCCGACCGACGTACGAACATCCATGTAAAGAATGTTCCAGTATGTGCCAGACCCTACGAGTACGCTAGGCGGAGTCAAGTGACGTCACCTGTCGCTCGAAGCTTACCTCCCCTAGAGATATTTCTCGAAAGAATTTTTCTTTTAACAGCTTTTTAACACCTTAACCAATTTCAACGGGACAAACGCTGAATTATAGCAAACATCATAAAAGTTAATCCCTGTAAATTTCAAATTAATTCATCAAACGGTTGTTGAGTTATAACAATTTAAAGTCTCAACGAAATTACGTAATTACGGTCACATGGCCGAAGGAGAGCTGCCACCCCTCCCTGCGCTGGCATCTATATATGTCAAGGCCAGATAGCCCGCAAACCAGTACAGTGCAGTACAGTATAGTACCGTACAAGGACAAGCAGACCGGCCCGCGTACAGTATGTTCGCGCAGTCACGGTAGAAGTACTTTCGTCGTATCTCCAGAACGCGAAATTCTATCGCCGATAAAGGACGTCGCACTGCAGTTAGTATGTCGCGTCGCGATTACAATATAATCCTAAAAAGACATTTAAGACTGTAACACGAGTGAACTTATTGGAGTACAAATATTAACTATTTCATTACGTGTGGACTTAGGCAACGTCAAGTAACATTAAACTTCTACAGAGCCTGATACTTAAGAATCACCAGAACTTATTTTTTTCTCTCGAGTATTGCATTATATTTCTTTATTCACGTCACATCAATATTTTGAATGAAAAAGTAAGAACTTTTCTGAGTTAATATAACAGGATTAGCAGCAAATCTAACTTAATGACTGTGTTCACAGACTGTGCTTATCGACTTGCTTTCTTTTTTTTTTCTTCAAGTGTGAACTGTGTGATTAAGAACGTTTCAATAACGACTGTAAATAGTATTTAGTACAGAAAGGACTGTGATTCTTCATACGCCATAAATAGTGTTCAACAGTGTAAGTGATAACCAGTCGCACTAAATGAATTTTCGTGTGCGAAACTCAACAGTTCCAGCTGTCATCACCTCATCGGGAACGTCAACATCGCCGATCCTGATTCTACATGGAACATTCCAGATGTCCATCTTTCGACATTTGGTAACAACAGTTCTTGTCATAAGTGAGTAACAAACTGACTAAACTTTTTCATTTATTTTGAACAGTGAAACTTCAGTGTCGCGTGTGAACAATTTCCATAATTTCTCAAAAGTGATAAATTTAATTTCAATTTCATTTCTCGTAGAAAGACTGTAGGATTTCAAGTGTGCTGTATAACGAGATTGACGAACTGAGAACTGAAAACTTTTAATAATTTCTCATATCCATTTACCATTATAAAAGTGTGCTTAGGTTTAAAAAGACTTTAGGTGGAAATTCACACATATGAAAGACTTTGAAACCAATGATATTTATGCCATTTTCTGTTCAAGAAGATTATTTTCAACATTTAATTTCAATATAAATTTTGAGTCAACAATCATACCGCAGGGTGAGAAATTAATAAATTGTTTTAAAAAAAATTATTTACCATCTATTATTCGCTCTGCGAGACTATCCTTCTCTGTATCGGCTCCAAAACTCAGTTCCACTCCCTGAGGTCCTACTCATGCCCTTTGCCCACAACTTTTCCTGGTACAGCATGCGCATGGAGATGATGTCATGGTTTATGCACAGATATACCCATAAGCGAGGAGCACGGTAAGGAATGTGCCTTTCCGTCTACAACCACCCTCAAACCAGAGATAGTATTACAGTTGACCACAAGGGTCCGCCACCTCCCCTGTTACTGTTGGCCACAGCTCCCAGAAGTTACTATTGCATTACCTTGCAGGAAGATTTCGCTAGTAGCTAATTCTAAAGAGGTTTTTGTTATCACGGAATCAGAAAGCCAGAGCCTCAGCCAAAGCCTGAGCGACTCAGCCCGGCAGTCGTAATTTTACTTTTCTTGTACACTCACAGATTAGTCTCAGGAAAATGAATCCTCAGTTTTAAGGGTACTCCCATATTATGAGTAGAGAAGCAACCGTACAAAGAAGGATTTAAGTAAGTGATTTTGTACTTATTTGCATTCTACTTTGGTATATTTTGGACGTGAACTCAAACTTTGCTGTGAACCCCCTGAAAATTTGGTCACGAGCCGCTGCTGCTCTTTACTAAGACTTCACATGTCACACGGGCAGAGTTTCGTCAATATGTGTTCTTAGAGTGAACATAGCGCCGTGTCTCTGAATTATGGTCGCTGACATACTTCTCAATGCGAGTGAATGCATGTGTGTGCATATCTATATATTCCTTAGGTTTTGAATAAATTTATGTCGGTATATAAACCTAAAACACAAACTATGTCGGTTACTTTGTGCTCAGTTTTCCTTCATCCTATTCCGTTCCCATTAAAGTTGAAGGTTCGTGGTTGGGAGAATTGCTTATGCAAGTTAAGTGTGACAGTCTTGGTGAATATAGGTAATTTATTCGTTATGAAATAATTACCAGTCACAGTTTTTATTACTTTGTATTCCACAATGCTTTTCGGAGCTTTGTTAGGTAGTGAAATTGTGACATTTAATTGTTGCTCTATTTAATACACAGTTGTTTTCTAAGAATATTATACTATTTTATTGAAAACTAGCAGATATGTGCATTGTGAATTTGTTACATCGATGTTGAGTTAACTGTAGGTGTGTGTCATCTCAGAAATGCATATTATCATTATTACACTGACTGACAGAGCAAATGCAACACCAAGAAGGAGTGGTCAGAACTTTATGCCAATTGCAGGGTAGACTGACGTCACTGAGGTATGCTCATGATGTGAAATGCGCCGCTGTGCTGCGCACGTAGCGAACGATAAATGGGACACGGCGTTGGCGAATGGCCCACTTCGTACCGTGATTTCTCAGCCGACAGTCATTGTAGAACGTGTTGTCGTGTGCCACAGGACACGTGTATAGATAAGAATGCCAGGCCGCCGTCAACGGAGGCATTTCCAGCAGACAGACGACTTTACGAGGGGTATGGTGATCGGGCTGAGAAGGGCAGGTTGGTCGCTTCGTCAAATCGCAGCCGATACCCATAGGGATGTGTCCACGGTGCAGCGCCTGTGGCGAAGATGGTTGGCGCAGGGACATGTGGCACGTGCGAGGGGCCCAGGCCGGCGCAGCCCGAGTGACGTCAGCACGCGAGGATCGGCGCATCCGCCGCCAAGCGGTGGCAGCCCCGCACGCCACGTCAACCGCCATTCTTCAGCATGTGCAAGACACCCTGACTGTTCCAATATCGACCAGAACAATTTCCCGTCGATTGGTTGAAGGAGGCCTGCACTCCCGGCGTCCGCTCAGAAGACTACCATTGACTCCACAGCATAGACGTGCACGCCTGGCATGGTGCCGGGCTAGAGCGACTTGGATGAGGGAATGGCGGAACGTCGTGTTCTCCGATGAGTCACGCTTCTGTTCTGTCAGTGATAGTCACCGCAGACGAGTGTGGCGTCGGCGTGGAGAAAGGTCAAATCCGGCAGTAACTGTGGAGCGCCCTACCACTAGACAACGCGGCATCATGGTTTGGGGCGCTATTGCGTATGATTCCACGTCACCTCTAGTGCGTATTCAAGGCACGTTAAATGCCCACCGCTACGCCGCTACGTGCAGCATGTGCTGCGGCCGGTGGCACTCCCGTACCTTCAGGGGCTGCACAATGCTCTGTTTCAGCAGGATAATGCCCGCCCACACACTGCTCGCATCTCCCAACAGGCTCTACGAGGTGTACAGATGCTTCCGTGGCCAGCGTACTCTCCGGATCTCTCACCAATCGAACACGTGTGGGATCTCATTGGACGCCGTTTGCAAACTCTGCCCCAGCCTCGTACGGACGACCAACTGTGGCAAATGGTTGACAGAGAATGGAGAACCATCCCTCAGGACACCATCCGCAGTCTTATTGACTCTGTACCTCGACGTGTTTCTGCGTGCATCGCCGCTCGCGGTGGTCCTACATCCTACTGAGTCGATGCCTTGCGCATTGTGTAACCTGCATATCGGTTTGAAATAAACATCAATTATTCGTCCGTGCCGTCTCTGTTTTTTCCCCAACTTTCATCCCTTTCGAACTACTCCTTCTTGGTGTTGCATTTGCTCTGTCAGTCAGTGTATATAAGCACTTTCAACATTTGTAAGACTGGGGCATAGCCACCGGGGGTTTCTGGGGGTTAGACCCCTCCCTCCATGATGGATGTTTTCCAAAAAAAAAAAAAAAAAAAAAAAAAAAAGTCAAACAGAAACCAACAATAAACAAGTAAAAGTCCAATCAATGGGTTGGCTCTTTTGAACATTCACAGAGACATAATTGTAAAACCAACAGATCTCTTGAATTTATTTTCTAAACAGCCCCAAAAGTTGGAATTTACACTGTAATCTGAACATACCATTTGCTGTAAAACTGTTGACCTTGATCATACTGTTCTCATTCTGTATTTTAATGTAAGATTTTGTAGTGTACTGCAATCTGAATATCAACATAATTCACTTGTACCAGTGTCCTTATAAAGACACTCATCCATGCGCACCACACACACGGACAAGCACCTTCATTATGTTCTATAATAATTTTTAACTATAACCCTCACCCCCCCCCCCCCGCCAATCGGTCGATCCTGGCTACACTACTGCCCCATCAACACAGTCATTAAAAGTGAGAGAATGTTTCCTCTTTGTGAAACTCACAACCTGCCTTTTCAACCTGTTTACCAACATATCCTTGCTTGTTGTCCATCTCAACAATATTGTTGAGGTCACAATCTTGTATCTTATTCTAGAGTTATGCTATACATCTGCAAAAGGCCTAATCTCTAAATCCAGTGTCCGGCTCCATAGCTAAATGGTTAGCGTGCTGGCCTTTGGTCACAGGGGTCCCGGGTTTGATTCTCGGCAGGGTCGGGAATTTTAACCATCATTGGTTAATTTCGCTGGCACGGGGACTGGGTGTATATGTTGTCTTCATCATCATTTCATCCTCATCACGACGCGCAGGACGCCTACGGGCGTTAATTCGAAAGACCTGCACCTGGCGAGCCGAACTTGTCCTCGGACACTCCCGGCTCTAAAAGCCATACGCCATTTCATTTTATTTCTAATTCCAGTTCTTTACTCATATAATTTATATATATATATATAAACATAAACGTGCAATAATACTACCTTGAGAAATTCCCCTCTTAACGATTACAGGATCAGGTAATGCTTCACCTACTCATATTCTTTGAGTTCTATGACCCATTAAGTCATTCTTTTGTCTAGTCCAATTGCACTCATTTTTTCCAGTAGTCTACCATAACTGACACTATCTCTTAAATTGGTCATTCATAAATTAAAAGTTGGGAGTTTTGAACAAAGGCTGTTCTGCTAAAATGCCATTTCACCAGCCATAAAACTGGAAGATTTCAAGTCTGAGAGGTGGTGTATGATAGCGAGCATTACTACCCAAGCAGCAGGAATGGGAAAAAGAGAAAAGGAACATACTCCTTTGGGAAAAAATGAAAATTGCACTGTGTACCTTCAGAGGAATTTTTGTGGCAATTGTTAAGGTTTTCAGATAGGCTACATTTAATATTCTTTCTCTGGAACAGCTAAAGTATATACACAAAGAAACTTTGATCTTATATGATTTTCATGTTTCTTGCAAATTCTGTTTAATGTTGATGTAAAAATACATATTATGTACATTTAATACATTTCTATCATATTTAACCTGTGTAGATTATACAGTTTGATGTGCATTCTCGCTAAATAAGAATGAGATGAACTGAATTAAAAGCTATATACAATTTCTTGTTTCAATTAATAAAAGATCTGCTTGCACTAATGTTTTGTACATAAGAAGGCAAAACTATTTAATGACATCTTATTCCAACAAACTGTACAAATAGTAGGAATTATTCTAATTTCTCAGAATGTCCCTTGATATTAGAAAAACACAAGCATATCAATGGAATGCATTAGTTACTATATTCTATATTAAAAATGTGCATAAAATATTTTTCTTATTCTTTTGTTTTAGACATAAACAATCATGGTTAAATATAGACTTCACATATCTATTCCATTAAGTACCAAAACTGGACTGTCTGACATTCAATCCAGTTTATCTAACAGTGGTACACATAACTAAAATATACAGAGATTGATGCAGTATAGGCTAATAACATACTCGTTTATAACATGCAAATTCATATTAACAGTGTACAACCATAAATTCCTTTCTCTTTATGGTTTAAAAATATATGAGAGTATTCTAAAAACTAATTGAACTTTATATTTAATTAACTTGAAAACAATACTCCAGTAAAGTAAACTTGTAACCTTGTCCCAAGGTCATGCAGCTCTTTTTAGACACACCCCCAGCAGAAAATTCACAAGTGAAAGTACAATGTTTACTTTTAATATCATTCAGCTGAAAGTCATAGGATTACTTTGAGAATATTTCCCACAAAGTATTCTGCAAATAAATTTATTTAGAGTAGGCTACCATTAAATCATAATGCTTTAGAAACATCTTAGAATTGAATATCAAAAGTGATCAACACCTTATGACAAATAGTAAATGATTTAGTCTAACTCTGTGGTGTAGTGGTTAGGGTGATTAGCTGCCACCCCTGGCTGTCCAGTTTTGAATCCTGGCTCTGCCATGAAATTTGAAAAGTGGTACAAGGATTGGAACAGGGTCCACTCAGCCTCGGAAGGTCAACTGAGTAGAGGTGGGTTCTATTCCCATCTCAGCCATCCTCAAAGTGGTTTTCTGTAGTTTCCCACTTCTCCAGGCAAATGCCAGGCCACAGCTGCTTCCTTTCCTCTTCATTACCTGTCTCTTCCAATATTCCGCCCCCCCCCCCACAGGGCTCCCGTTCAGCATAACAGATGAGGCCACCTGGGTGAGGTACTGGTCCTCCTCCCTAGTTTTATCCCACCGACCCAAAGTCTTGCGCTCCAGGACACTGTCCTTGAGGAAGTAGAGGTGGGATCCCTTGCTGAGTCTGAGGGAGAAACCAACCCTGGAGGGTAAACAGATTAAGAAAGAAAGAAAGAAAGAAAGAAAGAAGTACCATACTGTAAATTATTTACAGAAATAAATGAAAGAAAAATCATTGCTGAATTTTATAATCGATCCAAGCATTATCTGAACTGCAATGAGTTACCACAGCTGCTAAAGCAAAGAAATTATTTTTACTTTTGTTTCTGTGAGTAACATAAAGGGTCGCTAGCAAGGGAGGCTCAGTGAAATGACGACAAAGCACAAGTAGTAACAAAAAGGGCATTTAAAGTATGAAGCTCATACAAGTATGAAGCATTATGTGGGCAAGTGACAACTGAGTGGCATTGTCACAGGCTTTTCTTCTTGGTAGCCACAATTCAAATCCTGACTGATACATGTGAAATTTCTAAAATGAAAGTTCTCTTCTCTGTGGTATGGAATCCATGTCTCATAGCTATGACCAAGATCTCATTTCATGAACATTATGTAGACTACCATCTTTACATTTCGTAAAAGGAATTACATGATGGAATCAATTCATATATAATTGATGAGGAGATATTTCATGCCTGTATGAGTAACTGCCCCAGGGTTTAATGACAATACATACATATAAAGTGTGACAAATCAAGTTCTGCAGTATGAGGGCGATTTTAGGAGTAAAATTTATGTGGATGTCAATAAAATAAATTTGCAGCATGATTTCATTGTTATTTCCCCTATCACACTTATGCTGTGAAAATGTTTGAAAGGCTTTTCTATTTTTTAATTGTAGAAATTACCTCTGAATGATAACTGCAGTCAAAATTTTGATTGAGAGTACTGGTACATAGATTATGAGCAAAATTCTCAAGCTCCTGAGATTCACTGTTGTGAATACTTTGATTCTGAGTATAATGCATACTACATCATATGGATAAAAGTGAATATTATCATACATGAGTACAAGTTGAGCAGTTATGAAATATTTTGCAGCATCAGTCTTCTCAAAGTTCTTCATTATCTTAACATAAGCTGAGGCTTTATTAATTAACCTGCCATTTATCTGGTATTATTATTATTATTATTATTATTATTATTATTATTATTATTATTATTATTATTATTATTATTATTATTATTATTATTATTATTATTATTACAAATCTTTTTTTCTATTGCTTACAGATTCAAATATTATAATAAAGATAATAGCCCTAGGGTTCTCTACTATCTAGTGTGATATATGAAGATTACAGGACCTGAGTAGTGTATGATAATGTGTCCATTTTCTTATGCCAGATTTCTTTGGTCATCTTTCATATCCAGCCTCTCTTGGTCAACTCGTGCTCTATTCTATCCTCAGCAACATTAGATTTACAAGGTCTAGGGAGTGTTTCATTTTCTTGTGGTAATTCCTTTTCTTTTCCGATAACATCAATTTTAAAGGATTTGGATCTATTCTCCTACCTCTCATTCTCTCTCAGATATGTGGTAGATCAGCTTGGTTTTTAATTTAAAACAATATGAATTATGTCAGTTAATCAGCTAAAGACAGTAGACCAACCATTTTTCTCTGTGGATCCTACTCTGTGGTAGTGTCTTGACCTCCGCTTCCCAAGACATGGATTCAAACCCGGCAGATGTGTTCATGTTTTTGAAGGGTGGAAAGGTGTCTGCTTTATACTCTGTGTTGTACAATACCAGCATGTGAAACTTTTCTAGTGACACATTTGGTGTATGCTCAACAAAATTAATTAACGCTAAGCCATATGCCACCCAACTCTTTCATTTGGTACAGTAAAAAAATGTTTAAATTAAACAACATAATTGACTCACAGGGTGCCCAAATGGTGTCAGTTCAAAAGTTTGGACATGGTACCTGAGATAATGATAAATAAACCCAACTTCCTTAATTGAATTTTTGTGAGTTCAACCTTAATAAGAGCTTTTACTAGCAAGTTTATATTACGTGATGCTCGACTAGTGTGTGTTCGGAGTTGTCAGTGGAGAGGTTGTGTGGAATAGGACATTAGTAAATAAGCTTGAGTAGAGCTATTAAAAGTAAGAAAGATTATTATATGAAGAGGACAGACTGGGGCAAATATTCATTTATAGGATGAGGAATAAAGGATTGGTATAATTTAGCAAGGGAAATGTTTGATAAATTTCCAAATTCTTTGAAAACATTTAAGAAGAGGCTAAGTAAAACAACTGATAAGGAATCTGCCATGTGGGCAATAGCCCTAAATGAAGATAATAATAATAATAATAATAATAATAATAATAATAATAATAATAATAATAATAATAATAATGATGATGATGATGATGATGATGATGTCTGGCCTCCAAGGAGGGCTGGTGCAGGTCTTTTGAGCTGATGCTGTATAGGCAACCTGCGCGTCTGTAAGTATGGGGCCCTAACTATGATGAATATGATTGACGCAACACACACGTCCAGTCCCCGAGCCAGAGGAATTAACCAATGAAGGTTAAAATCCCCCACCCTCCAGGACTCAAACCTGAGACCCCTGAACCAAAGGCCAGCATACTAACCATTTAGCCAGATGATTGATTGATTGATTGATTGATTGATTGATTGATTGATTGATTGATTGATTGATTGATTGATTGATTGATTGATTGATTGATTGATTGATTGATTGATTGATTGATTGATTGATTGATTGATTGATTGATTGATTGATTGATTGATTGATTGATTTTGGTCTGCCTGTTGTATGTCCGTCGCTCCCTTCTCGATCCGCCAGCCAGCTACACGCGTGCCAGTGTGTTATTCTTCGAGCCTCGACGCGCAGCTCTCAGTGCGCGTGCCTGGAACGTCGTGTGTGCTATAAAAAGGAGCTCCTAGTCTGTCCAGACACCCACTGACCCCGGTGTCCAGCTCCAGAATACACCCTACGTCGAGCACGGAGGCTACTCCTCTTGAAAATGTGCTTCGGCCAGGTGGACTGAATTTCTGGCAGTAAGAGGTCTCACCTCGGGTCACCGCTCCTCTTGCCTATTCCGCTGTCCATGCCCAGTCTTACCATTATATGCCACTATCATTCCCTAGCTAATGCAAGCTCCCATTATCAACTTAGTTTTGCTAAGTAGGAACTCTTCAGTCATTGAACTTACGTTAATGAACTCAGACACTTCAACAAGGAAGGACTCTCTGAGATATTTACGTCAGTGCTTCTGATAGTTTTCGACTATCAAGAACTTTTCATGTCACAAGGACTATCTTTCCGAAATAGTAGTGAACGTGAATACTTCAATGTGTATATAGTGTACAAAGACAGACTCTTTTTCCAAATTCATAGTTCAATTTGCTTTGAGATAACTTTCAGTTTTGTTAGTATAAATATTGTAATTTTACATGTGAAGTAAATAAAGAAGTTGTGTTTTTGTAAACCCAACCTTGTTTACAACACTGCCCATTTACTGACTCAAGTATATACCTTTAGTTTTCACTATCTTCATTATTTTCCTCTGTAGTGTAATGTTTAGCACTATCAGCTGCCATCTTGAGAGGCCCAGGTTTGATTCATGGATGGGGACTGGTATGGGGTTAATATGGTACATACATCTCGCTCTCATCTCCCTTGGGGGTCTGCCTTTAAATGACCTGCAACACGTTGAGGAATGCAAGGACACACATGAGATTACCTTTCACTCTTCTCATCTCAGAATGTATTGGGATGAGATCCTTACCCCTAAGTGGAGATTATTCAAAGAACTTTTTCCCATTAATTGAGTATTGAAACACTTACTGTAATTTGGCAGTGAAAAGTAAAACATTAATTCTCATAAAATAAAATGTTACACTTTATACTGTTTTTATATTTGTGTTAAACCTCTATTTACTGCATATTAACAACTAGTTTCATTTTCAATATCCACATTTTGTTTGTCTGCTGGTTTTGACATCCTATCAGTATCTTTTAAGGCCTTAAGTCAGTGCCTTCTTTTGCTATTCTGTCAGAAGTACTACCTGTCTTCTAAGCTCCGGTTCCACTTTTAAACCCCAGATAGCTTTTGACCAGCCATCAATATTTATCCCTGTTAATGATATTTCCTGGGATACTGATCTGTTTCAGATCTTTCTAACATTCCTGGAATAATCTCAAATTTGTCACCTTCGCTCTTATTAAATTCCAGATTTTCTTCGTTAAGCATCTGTGAGCATGGCTGACTTAATTATAAGAAGAACAATTACCAGAGGAAGGTCCTCTCTGAATCTTTTGAGTTTCCGAATAGAAGATGGAGAAGAGTTCCTGATCTTAATTCCAAGCATTCTAGAAAAATGAAAAAATATAAGTTCTTGGATGTCCATTATACACAAATTACTAGTATAGTGTACAGGACAGAACATGAATATATAAGAACCCCTTCCCCACCAAGTTACAGATTAATAGAAATTTCCTATCTGAACGCCGGGTAAGGGATACATTCCAGATGTTCCGAAGATGTCCTCAGGGCTTGGAAGAGCCTGAAGCTGAAAATACAGTATAAAGCAAGGCTTAGAGACCACCTTCATAGTTTATTGTAACTGCCTGAGAGACGATTACTTTGGATCAAGTAGGAGTACAATTGTTGCTTTGATAAAGAATAAGCCCACTACAATGTATCCAAAATGTTGGCAACATTTTGGCAACATGTTTACTTGTAATCTTGGACTAGTCTAATTATAAGATCTAATATGAATTTGGAACAGGATTGAGTTCTTTTCTCCAAGCTACTATCAGGCCAAATCACACATTTGATCCCAAATTTTTTCTTACTACATTTTCTTCTATGGGAATTCTGCAAAGTTGAAGTTAGATATGTAAACTAGATACCATAGGATGTGCTTTAGTGAATAACTACAGAAAAGTAATATGGTATAGCATCTGCCCAACAAGTTTTCTGTGTTTTAAGAGGATGCTTTAAAGTAAGAAACTCAACTAACAGAACCTTGCACCATATTACAAAATTGTGGGCTGTCCTGTATCAGAAAGCAACAGTCTAACATGCAAGATATTTCACTATACTGGCAATTCAATCCAGCCAAAATTCAGAGTCTATAGTGAAAATTGCAAATACATAATGCTTTGTTGACATAAATATGTCTTGTAGCTTGGGGTCATCTGAAAAGTTACATTACGGAAATTAATGTTACAAAATGTGCAACAAAAGTATATAACCCTAGCGATTGAGCAGGCTGTGAGTTAAGGTGTGGATGGATGGCCAGGCAGTGTTACCTAGCAACCATGCAGGCCATGTCTTGTGACTAGTGGTCATCTGAAATTAACAGCCGTTGATTAATGGCCATTACCGAGAGAGATATTTGTCATCATTTGATTTTTGCAAAGGGAAAAGTGGTTTCTTTTAATATAACAACTTCTTGATGTTTAAAGTTTCTATCCTTAAATTATTTAGTATATAAATTACCAGTTCAGCACAGATCTTTTCTTTATGTTTCATTTGCACTTACTTCTAGGTGCACTTCCAGTAGAAGTATTGCCTTCATGGATACTATTGGAAGCAAGGGATCCTTTTGAATAGAATATTGTTTAACTGGAATTCCAATTTATTATATATTATTTCTGAAGAATGAACCATAATCCGATTATTTGAAGAAACCATAAATCCTAATTAGTGTGGATGTTGGTGATTCCACTGCAGTTAGTTTCTTATTCTGGACTGATGCTACATAGGTAATGTAACAGTAGAAAGGTGTGATTTACACACAAGATATATTGGTTTGCATATGTTTCAAGAAAATTGCTACCGAGTGAGTTGGCCACAAAGTTTGCATCACATAGCTGTGAGCTTGCATTCAAGAGATGGTAGGTTCATATCCCACCATTTGTATCGTTGGTTTTCCATGGTTTCCTATTTCCATGCTCAATGGTTACCATACTGGTCTTCAGTTCAGAGGAACCCAGGTTTGATTCCTGGCTGGATCGGGGATTTTGATTGCATATTGTTAATTCCTTTAGCTCAGGGGCTGAGTGTTCGTGATCATCATAATACATATCTTCATTTATATACAACACACCTCATTACCAACCACCACAGAACATTCAATAGTGAATACATCCCTCCACATAGGGTTGGCATCAGAAATACAGGAATAGAACAGGGCTAAATCCACATTGAGTGCTGACCTCAATAAACCATGGTTTCACATTTTCACACCAGGCAAATGCTTGGGTTATATCTTAATCAAGGTCATTTCATTCCCATTCCAGAGCCCTTTCCCATCTCATTGTCGCCATTAGACCTATCTGTGTCAGTGCGACGTAAAACAAATTGTAAACAAATGACCTCAATAAATTTGGAAAAGGCCAGGAAGAAGAAGAATTGAACAGCATTAAAAATTCATTGTGAGATCATGATATTGGCTTACATATGTCTTCAAGAAAATTGCTAGTGAGCAAGTTGGCCACGTGTTTTGGGTAACATAGCTGTGAGTTTGCATTCAAGAGATGGTGAGTTCAAATCCCTGGTTTTCCTATTTTAAAACCTGGAAAATGGTGGGACTGAACATTAGTTAAGGCTATGACCACTACCTTCCCAATCCAAAGTCATTTTCCATCCTTGGGTTGTTGTAAAACCTTTGAGGTGTAAGTGCAATGTTAAATCACTAGCAAAAAGAATTGGGAGTTGGGAGACAGGGAGAGAGAGAGGGAGAGAGAGAGAGAGAGAGAGAGAGAATTGCTAGTTCTAGAAATTTTCAAATGTTCACTGCTAGAGAGGACTTACTCAAATATTAATTTAATCATTCATTCCTAGCTTCTACTATTACCATTTGATCTTTCTTCATCTTAAGTGAGGAAATGAACTGTGTCATTTTCAGCAACTACTCAAAATACTGAAAAACCAGGAGGTTCTCAGTGGTGTAGCATGAACTTTGGGATGGGGTCCATAAGTCCATTTCCATTTCCATTGTATTATGTAGTTGAAGCTACTGATCATACAGTTGTGTGATGCACATTGAAACTTTTACCAGCCCCTGTAAATGATAAATTTGGCTTTGATTTTTTAGCTTTTAACACATTTCAT
Organism: Anabrus simplex; assembly: GCF_040414725.1. Classification (NCBI taxonomy): domain Eukaryota; kingdom Metazoa; phylum Arthropoda; class Insecta; order Orthoptera; family Tettigoniidae; genus Anabrus; species Anabrus simplex. The sequence goes on along the minus strand of NC_090270.1, from coordinate 222,044,323 downwards.
TGCTCATGTGGCATTGCCTATGACACAAGGAAGTTGTCATAAAAATATAAACAATACTTCAATCATATTGCTTTATGTATTAGCAAAGAAACAAAAGAAAATAATGTATAAATCACCTTCAGCAGGTAGCTCTGTGGCCTGACCAACAAGGCATTTGAACACTAACATTCTAACTCCTGTTTCACAAGTTAATGACCTTGGTGTTTTATTCAGTTATAACCTATTGTTTAATGAACATATTGAAAATATTTGTAAGAAAGCATTTCAAAGATTGGGTTGCATTACTAGATATTCTAGAGAATTTTCAAACTTAGCTACCTATCGATTACTGTATGTGTCTATGGTACGCCCTATACTAGAATACTGTACACCTGTTTGGAACCCTTCTCATCAGACCTCTATCCATAGATTAGATTCAGTACAACATAAATTTCTTCGTCTATATTCATTTAGAGCAGGATTCTCACATGATAATGTTGATGAAAAAATGAAATGTCGTATAGCTTTTAGTGCCAGGATATCCCAGAACGGGTTCGGCTCACCAGGTGCAGGTCTTTCTATTTGACTCCCGTAGGCGACCTGCGTGTCATGATGAGGATGGAATGATGATGAAGACAACACATACACCCAGCCCCCGTGCCATTGGAATTAACCAATTAACGTTAAAATCCTCGACCCGGCCGGGAATCGAACCCGGGACCCTTAGAACCGAACCGTTCAGCCAACGAGTCGGACATAATGTTGATTATACATCCCTACAACAGTCCTTATATCTGCATAGTCTGTCACAATGCCGTGAATTATTGGACACACTCTTCATTTTTAAATTGCTTCATTTCTTGGTGAATTATCCACAACTCCTTGCAAAAATTAATGTACATGTACCAGACAGGCACACAAGGTTCAAGAATACATTGTCTACAGATTGGCATAGAACTAACTATGCATTCAATGGGCCAATTGAACGAATGTCAAGATCTCTAAACAAAGTGGATATTGATATATTTAACTGCTCATTGTCAAAATTTAGAAATCACTTACATAATCTCCAGAATTGACTATTACTTTCCTGTGCTTACTTGTAATATAACCTGTGTATATATCTGTACATATTTTTCTACTTAAACTCCATTGAATTATTTTTAGTGTGTTTTGTTTATTCTTCTCTACTGTTATGTAAAATGGTATTACCGTTAATAGAGTATTATTAAAAGAGCTTTGCTACCAACAATATCATGCCAATCGCACATGAGCTAGAGTGTTCTCATCTTGTGGCAGGCCTTCCGCATAGGGTGCCAAGCAGTCCTGGCATAGTGTACAAAAACATTGGAAAAAATAGTAGGTTGAGACCAGTTCGTGGAGTATTGTAACATGGTAGAGATAAAATAACCATATCACATAGCTTGAATAAATGTGCGTTATAGTTTGTTTATGAAGTCATGTTATTTGCATTTTAAAATCAGGGAACACCGGGTGTTTGGTATTCTATAGTGCTACAACTGGTTGTTTCCCAAATGAGTGAAAATGCTGTTCATATCTTATCTTCTTCTTGCTGTGAGCTTGCATGCGGGAGATAGTAGGTTCGAATCCCACTATCGGCAGCCCTGAAGATGGTTTTCCGTGGTTTCCCATTTTCACACCAGGCAAATGCTGGGGCTGTACCTTAATTAAGGCCACGGCCGCTTCCTTCCAACTCCTAGGCCTTTCCTATCCCATCGTCGCCATAAGACCTATCTGTGTCGGTGCGACGTAAAGCCGCTAGCAAAAAAAAAAAAATTATCTTCTTCTTATTAACAAAGCAGTAAGCAGAAACCTTTCCCAATGCAATGATAATTCATTAAACATATAATAATACCTGTTGCTTGATGTGCTCATCAGATGAGATACCGTACTTCCTACTCTCCTCTTATGTTTGTCTCACAAGAATTTCTTCTCAGTTTCTTCAAATCTAAGTGAGCTTCAAAGTTGTCAAAGTAATTTAATTACCGGTACCTCTAAAGTACAGCAGCATACAAGGGTTGTGGGGGGTACAGTCCATGAACTCATTAAGTGGATCATGACCAAATGCACGGTGCAAAATCGTAGGGGGGGGGGGGGGGGGGGAGGGTCATCCCCCTATCCACTGACAAATTTATCTCAAAGGTTCCTCCCCTCCTCCCCACTAAAATTGCCTCGGGGGGTCTTTCATTATAAAATAATGAGGAAAATGTAGAACACATATACTGTATTACTGAAATGTATGTGCGTATATTTTCATAGAACATCAGCAACACATAATATAGAGATGTTACGAGAATGACTGCTAGACTTTGAGCAATAAAGCAACGCAGTGGTGACAACCCCACACATGCACCTTATTTTTCATGTTTTACTCTGGCAAGTCCATTTGAAACCTGGGAATAACTTTCTAATATTCATTATTCCTTTTTTAACAACAGAATTCAAATGAAAATATTTGAAATTCATATTTTTACTTACTGTACTCACTTAATTAATTAATTCACTTTACATACCCCCACCCACACTGGGTACTGCCTAAAATAAACACTAGAAGTTAAGCCCCATGATCCTCCTCAACCCACCCTCCCCCATTTCTTTTTGATTTTGCACCCTGTCCAGATGTATTAAAAGAAAGGAGAGGCTATATTGGATTCAGCGAACTATTATTGGTGAAAAACAAGACAAAATTGAAAACAAAATTGCTATTCTTTACGTGTTTATAGTTCAGGTAGATCCCCTTGGAAATATTTACAAATAGAAGTTCTAGAATTCTACAGGCAAACAACTTTCACTTCTTTCTGCATGAAGAGGCATCAAATGGCAGGAGGAAATTATGTATCAACCAGCATGGCCAGCATGTTCCAGTTAGAAGAAGAATGATAAAGAGTCAAAAAGCTTTACAGGAGCTGCAGAAGTTCTCAGTACCTTCTCTACTGAAACTTTACATTTAAACACACTGTTATGAAGAAAAGTATGTCCACTCATATATTTGTAAATAAAGACACACATACATACACTTTTCACATACAACAATCTACTTGCTGTTGCAGCTGAGGCTGCGCTGTGCAACATAACGGACCTGAGTTCACATCCTGAACTTACTTTGGTTTGACACATAAATTATATTGGATTCCTTTTCAAACTCTGAGTAAGTTCAGTCACCATACAAAGACTCAAAGACGTACAAAACAGTCACACAAATAAAAGGAGGATTAAAATAAAATACTTAGAAATCTAAGCTGTCACTTTCATAAAGTTTGTAATTGATACCCAAGTCCTCGCTTGTTGATATTGCACCCGGTAGACGCAACCTAGGGTGACTGACATTTCACAGAAGGAGTTTCAAATAGCACATAAACACACAATAATTTGCACTCTTTCACCGACCGCATGTAGGCAGGTTCACCATGAAGAAAACATTAAGTTCTATGAGTGAGGCAAGAACCAGGAACATGCCGTACATTATGAGGCATGCCTGTCCCACCTTGCTGTCCAACTGGAACTTGTTGAACGAGAATGTGGCATACAGCAAGAACAGTGTTGACAGCAGGGAAATGGCACTGTATTCCAGTCCTCGTGAATTAATTCCAACATAGTGATGGCCTTCAGTGGCAGGCAGGAATGAAGCTTTAATAAGCCATGGTAGTCCCAAACATAGCAGGATATCAAATGTGTTAGAGCCGATAGAGTTGCTGATTCCCATGGATCCATGTCCTGCATCACAAGATCATATAAATTTGTATCAGAATATATATTTTTGGATTAAGTAATTCTTATGTTACAAGCATCACATTTTATGATCAGATGTATGTTAAACATTTTGTACATATTTCAAGAATATAACTTGAGGGTAGTTGATTATCCAAAATAGGAGGGCTGTTCTTTTTTGTCTTCAACCTCCGATGGGCTATAGAAAAAAGACACACATGATTTTGTCACTAAAGGTTTAATAGTTTCATACTTACTTTTCCACATAATTGCCCAAACGATTTAGGCATTTGTCATATCATGACATCAGCTTACCGATGCCCTCTGCAAAGAAGTCTGCTGCCAGTGAAGTAATGTGCATCTGGACAGCCTCCTGAATGGAGATTTATGATCAGTGAACTTTCTACAGGAATCCCAGATATTTTAAGGTCTTCTCTGTACATACCGTAATTGTGACTCAACACTTAAGATATTGGAAACTTTGTTCACGTTGGTTCCCATTAATGTTGACTGACGAACACAAAATGCAACGAATGGCATAAGCCATAATGTTTCTCATATGTTACCATAGTTAAGGGGAAGAGTTTTCCAAGTCTATCACTACTGGCGATGAAACTTGGGTCCTGTATGATACTCTAGAAACCAAAGAACAGTCTAAGCAGTGGATGCATCCTTCTTCTCCAAACAAGCCAAAAAAGTTAAAACTGACACTGAGCAACAGGAAAACAATGGCTACCATTTTTCTGGGACTATAAAGGTTTCTTGGTGGTGGACTTTATAGAACAGGAGGCTGCACAGATGCACCTTACACATTGGCAGCAGACTTCTTTGCAGAGGGCATTGGAAGGCTGGTGTCGTGATATGACAAATGCCTAAATTGTTTTGGCAATTACATGCAAAAATGTATGAAACTACTAAACTTTTAGTGATAAAATCATTTTGTCAGTGTGTCTTTTATTTTAGCTCATCACATGTTGACAAAAAACAGGCTTCGTAATTATCATTACTTAAAATTCTGCATTTAGCATTCGTTACCTATAATCAGTACAGGTGAATGGACTCTGTAGTCCAGAATTAAACAGCAAACACTAACAATTTATTAGAAATTTGAATTCCTTCATGTTTTTCACCCCTACTAACCTCGGGCAAAGATACACATAGAAATGATATCTTACTATTTTTCAGTTCATAAAATTCTCACAAGTTACCATTAGGAATGATAATATTACTTTCATTTTTAATTAAAAATGGAATTTTGAATCTAGTAAATAAACATGCATGTCTTCATAAGGCATCCTTTTATTCTGTCTGTCTGTCTGTCTGTCTGTCTGTCTGTCTGTCTGTCTGTCTGTCTGTCTGTCTGTCTGTCTGTCTGTCTGTCTGTCTGTCTGTCTGTCTGTCTGTCTGTCTGTCTGTTAAGTCACCTGCCCAGCAGCTGGTTAAATCCTGAAATAACACCTGCAAAGGTTGTGCAGTTATAGGGAAACAGCAAAAACCAAAGGTGGTGCCAAAATGAAATATAAGTGGGAAGATGAAGAGTGAGGTAGTTTGCCATCGCTTTCCTCACTGGGCCAGAAAGAGCTATTGCAGCATGACTGACCCTACATGAGGAGCACATTCCTTAACACTTGGACACAACGCTCCAAATGTTATTACTCAGTACCACCCATAACCCAGGAACCTCAATAAATGAAACTGGAACTACGGTGGAAGCTACATTGTGCTCTGGCCTGTGTCACCCCAGCGGGGTATATATAGGTCAACGACCTGAGAGGTATACTCAGTTGAAATATGCAACCACCGGTTGAGTTGGCCATGCACATAGAGGCGCGCGGCTGTGAGCTTGCATCCGGGAAATTGTGGGTTCAAGCCCCACTGTTGGCAGCCCTGAAGATGGTTTTCCGTGGTTTCCCATTTTCACACCAGGCAAATGCTGGGGATGTACCTTAATTAAGGCCACAGCTGCTTCCTTCCAACTCCTAGGCCCTTCCTACCCCATCATCGCCATAAGACCTATCTGTGTCGATGCAACGTAAAGCAACTAGCAAAAAAAAAAAAATTATGCAACTCAACCATGGCAGAAAGTTATGCTGCTACGACGCGTTGCGCGAAGTGAAAGAGAGTCGTGCAGTAAGAATTTGAATTTCGTTGTGCAAGATCACAATAATTGGAAACTTCAACCGCGTCATGAACGTGTGAAATAGTGTAAAGTACTAGAAAACTGAGTTTCATAGTACAAGACTTACGAATTTCTTTAACAAGTAGTGAACTCGTGATCTTGAATATGTATTCAGGTAGAACTTAGAATACAAGTGTTAAACTTGCCAGTTTACAGTGCATTATGGATTTTGCTAGTTCGATGTATACTTGAACTCTGTCGCGATCACGTACGGTGATAAGAATATTAGAAGATATGTGCGCGATAAATTATACTTATGACTATTGACAAATTCATGAATTTTGAGACACGTGTTTTGTCTCTGATTACGAGTGTGAACTATTTAAGGTGTTATTCTAATCAAATACTCAGTGATTAATGAGATTAAATGTGGTCAATTTTCACGTATTTTTGTGAATATTTGAACAGTATCAATAGAAAAAGGGACTGAACATTAAGGACATTTTATGTCGATAATAGGAAATATGAACCCTTGTTATGAGAATTCACACATAAAATCCACTTAAGCAGTGAATGCTAGAATTCTAGAGATTATTGTAGAAGTCGTGTTAATTGAATTTATGCATGAATTTCATAGACTGTGACATTCATACTCATGCCAAACTTACTATATGATTTGTGAATATTCTGAACTGTGCCTAGTGTCTAATTCCATGTCATATGAACTGTGTACTTAAAGACTGTGCTTTTGACTTCATAATTCAAGAAGTGATCTCATTTTTATCGTGAACATTTCCACAGAGACCTGACGTGTAGTTCAGACTGTGATAAAAGACTGTGCTCTTTCGAGTCACATATTAACTGCTACATTATAAAATGCAAGTACGAACTATGCTTTCAAACTCATCTAAGTGTGAAATGCAACTCATTACTATTAATTGACAGTGCTACGTCTTGCATTATCGTGCCAATTGAACTTTGTCCATATTTATTTCTAATAAACACTGGAAATCTTGGCGAAGTGTCGTAACCTCACATTACTTTAAACATCATATCCAGCGTGGGACAGGCTACATCGTCGGAGGTACATGGTAACATCGAGGGATAAGACGTGGTAACTTTGAGGGATGATATGTGGTAACTTCGAAGGATAAGACATGGTAACATCGAGGGATGGAACGTGGTTCGCTGCTGTTGGTGCCGAGTTCAACCACAGGCTGTTCGCCGTGGGAGTTCTAGTCACCAAGCTGGGGAGCCGCACTTCAACCATTTCTATAGTTGAATTCAGGTGATATAAGTGTATTTTACAATCTTTCTTGAGTGAATAATTGCACTAAAACATTAACTGACTTACTGCCAAGGCACTCAATCATTCTCAATACTCTAGTGCTACGCTTATCAAGTGAAAGTGCCTGGTCCATAAAACAATATTTTTGATCATGTGAATTCCAGTCCTACTACTCATTGAAATTGTAAGAAGTCATTTAACAGAACTGTAGGTCATTCTTAATAGAACTTTAGAATTTCCTCCAAAGCAAGTGTAACTGGAGATCATTCTTAAATGAACTTTAGGATTTCTTCTGAAGTAAGAGTAATTTGAAGTCATTCCATAACAACTTAGTTGAACTTAAGGGGTTTTCTCTACAGCAAGTGTATAAGTTATAAATCATGTTTAATTTATTTAACTGGACTTTAGGATTTCTGAAGCAAGTGATTTAAAATCATTAATATTTAGTTGGACTGTGGGATTTCTGAAGAAAGACTAATTGAGGACCGTTTTTGCAAAACTTGCTTTCTGCAAAAAATTGGAAATTTACTTTTTTATTGATTCACATTCATATTGAAGTCCTCTATAGGATGGTGAAACCTGTTTTTGTATAACTTGCTTCTTGCTGCAGTAATAGTCGATAAAATTTAGCGAGCTTTTGCAAAACTAGCTTTCTACTACTTAAGAGTTACAGCCAAACTTGCTTTCTACAGGAATGATTTTCATTTTGAAGTCATTGAAACTGTTAATCTTTATAACTGCATGGATTTGGTTTAAAATTGATACGACAATGGTCCTCTTGTTGGTGTTAATAAATATCTGATAAAATTAGAATGATACTGTTTTCCTTTCTTTTTGTGGTTTCTTTTATATTCATAAAGCGTATATGCCAAAGACAATGTTTAAATTATTTTGAAGACTGTGATGTCGAATAATTTTGAGTGAAAGGTGGATAAAATGTCCATGTAAATAAATTTCATAGAACAAGAATAACATTCCCTTCTGAATTAACTGATGGTGGTGGTGATTATTGTTTTAAGAGGAAGTACAACTAGGCAACCATCCTCTATATAACACTAATCAGAGGGAAAACTGGAAGGGATCCGACACTTCGAAAAATGAAGGTATCGGCCAAAGGAAGACAAAGGCCACGAAGGGCATGAAAATGAGAGACTCCCTAGGCCTCCATACGTAATACCGTCGGGGTCCGAAAAGGACAAGAGTTGACCAAGGGAGGTCGAATAGGATAGATGAAAGTGAGGAGCCTGGAACAATTAAGTGGAAATAATGCCAGGACTCAGCTAAGGGCCCCGCGGTCGCCAACCCACGCTCCAAAGTTCAGGGCCCCTGGGGCCCCTTTTAGTCACCTCTTACGACAGGCAGGGGATACCGATATTCATCAGAGTGTACATATCAGAAATTACAGGAATGGTGTACTGTAAAACTTACACTGTTATTAAATACATTTAATTGATAGAAAAACGAAGATAACTCATGTTTTAGTAAAATTACTAACACTTTCTTCACTAATATTTTGTGTAGAATGCAAGTTTTGAAAGAACTGTTGACTTTTGAACCCTCATACAGTGTACAATTCTTAAATTAAATAAAACCCAAAGATCACCCTGTAATAAGCACTAATTATATAGTTGATCAACAAAAAAGAAAGGTTATAACTAAAAAGCCCTTCTTGGAAAACAGTTTTTTGTCTCTCCTGAAAATTTTCACTTTTTCACAAAGCAAGTTTTGCAAAAACGGTCTTCAATTTGAAATTATGTTTAATCTATAATGATTTAGACAGACTCTAGACTTGCACAGAAGTGATTTGGAGGATTTAATTTTTCTTTTGAGCTCTAAAATCGTGGTCAATTGACAAAGTGATTTGAAAGAAGGTTTATGAACAAAGTTTTTATTTTATTATTTAATTTGAATTCATGAGTGGAAACTTAGTTGAACTTTAGGGTGTGTTTAATTGAAATTATTGAAAGCTATAATTCATTCTGGATGTTTTACGAACATCGAGTGGATGTGTAGAACAAAGACTATATTTTGTTCAATCTTGACAACATTTACAATTCTGCAATTTAATTTCATTCTGAACATGTCAATGGAAGATTTACTTTTTGAATGAATGAGAAGCAGGGTGATTTTCTTCAAATCATTAATAAAACTTATCAAAAATTTTGATACCATCTATTATTCACCCTGCGAAATCTTCCTTCTCTGTACCTGCTCCAATAAGACCGTACACAACCTGAGATCCTTCTCATGCTCTTGCCCAACAACTTTTCTGGTACAGTATGTTCATCCAGCAGACTCCAAAATTCAGTGCTTCCTTTCTCGTAAACTATTGTCCACAAAATTAGGATATTTGTGTTTAAAATTTTAAAATTCATAATTTTCCAGACATATGTGGGTTATTTCAGAAAGTATCACAAAATAGTTCCATACCAGTTGCTAGAATCTACCAAAGTTAGGCACACAAACTCTGAACTTGAGGTTGATTAGGTTTAATATGCTATTGTTCTTGCCCTTAATGCTGCCATGATATGGAAACCAAAGGTAGTCTGTCAATGAAAGATAAAATCTTAGTCTTTCTGAAACCTTATCAACATGCAGACAAGTGATGTACATGAGAGTTTTATGTTACCGTACATCATTCATGTTATGGAAAGACCAGTTGGGAGTACGGACAGTAAGTTTCAGAGGCGATAGAACTGGTATTCATCAGAATGAGACAGTGGTTATGATAAGAACAAAGGGGAAACCAATTTAATATTTGCAGATTCTGCCATGACATCCTGTAATTGACTATGCTGTGGATATGAAACAAAAATTTAAATAGTCTACTAACAAAGGAGTGAGCATCTGGGCATTTAAATAACAGCTTGAAGGATTAGTCCTAAAGGTATTCATGAGGTTGAACATGTAATAATTAACTAGTGTGATCTCACTATTCTTCTTGTTAAAATGTAAAAAGCACAATTGTGCACTGACATGGACATAATTAAAAAGTATAAGTAAATCTTAAACTACACTATTCCAGGAAAATAAAGGTTTAAATTCTAAAATAATGACATATGAATGGATGAGGAATGAAGGAGGAATGGAATGGGAATAGTGCTGAAAGATGATTTAAAGAATAGAGTAGAAGAAAAAATGACAGAATAATAAAAGTTAAAATATATCTAAAGAGAACTTGGAGATAGTACAAGTGTATGCTCCACAAGCAGGCTGTATATTACAAGAAAAATAATACTTTGAAGAAGAAATGCAGAAACAGCAGGAAGGAAAGAAAATGGTAGTAATAGGGGATTTAAATGTACACATTAGCAAAGAAAGGCAGGGATATGAAACAAAGGGTTGGGGGAATCAAAATGAGGAAGGTGAGAAATTACTGGATTTCTGCAAAAGAAATGGGTTCTTTGTTGAAAACTCTTTGTTATTATGAATGAGAGCCATAATATAACCTGGTACAGCAGAGACTGTTCTTGATAGTCAGTGGTGGGCTATATACTCTTTATCAGATAAATGAAGAGGGGTATTACCGATATCATGGTAATACCATCAAGAGCCTTGAACAGTAACTATTGACTGCTGGTAATGTACCTGAGAAGTATTAAAGATAAGAAGGACACAGAAAAATGAAGAGAAATGAGCAAAAGTATGGAAGCTGAAAGAGGAGACAACTAGGGTAGAGTGTATGAAAATAGTGAAGGAAGACATGCATAATACAGTAGTATGTGGAACAGTATGGGAAGAGTATCAGTCAAGAAAGAAGGAAGCAAAAAGGATGGTGGTAGAAGAAATTAGGTGGATCAGAGTGTACCAAGGTGATGGGAGAAGATAGGGAAGGTGGTAAAATGATTATGAAATGGTTAAAAGTAAGAAAAGTAGATATAATGGAGTTTGTAAAAATGGTAAATAAATATGGCAAGGAGGTGGAGAAGAAGGAGGAACTCATAATGAAGTGGAGGGATTGAAGAATTGCTAAATTCAAATGGAATCTCAGAAGAGGAAGTAACTGAGAGGGATGACGATGAACTACAAACTAAAATGAACTTATCATGGCAGGTACTAAAAGAACATTGAGAAAGATGAAAGGAGAAAGAGCATCAGGTTTGGATGAGATGAGTAAGGAGCTCGTGACAGCAGCTGCAGAGGTGGGGAAACAATGGCTATATTGCATGTCAAGAGCTGTATGGAAGGAGAAGAAGACTGCAATAAGACAGAAACAAGAACGGCATTACAAATATGGGTGATTTTGGACAAATGAGTAGCTTTACAAAAATGTTGCAAAGTTTGTGCTGGGAAGACTTGGGAGAAAGAAGATGAGCTACTTGACCAAGCGATAAGTTCCGAGCTGTTAGTGGAGAGATGGCGTGGAACGACATTAGTAGATGAATCAGTACGAGTGTTTTTTAAAAGTAGGAAAGATCATAATATGGAATTCAGACTAAACAGACTGCATGGAGGGCAAAAGAGATGATCAAGGGATGCAAGTTGCAGAGCCATCTCATCTTAAGGATCATACGAGCACGTGAACACCCTGGTAATCTCAAAACTTAAAATTTGTTTATAGGATGAGGAATTAGGGATTGAAATAATTTACCAAGGAAGATGTTCAATAAATTTTCAAATATTTTGAAATGATTTAAGAAAAGACTAGGTAAAAAACTTATAGGGAATCTACCTTCTGAGCAACTGCCCTTACTGCTGATGATTACTGATGATATTGGATATTGAGGAGGCATATGATAGTGTATGCAAAAGCAAGATATGGAAAGGTCTGAAAAACAAACGAGTTGGGAAACAGACTGTATGGAGGGTAAAAGAGATGTATCAAGGGACTGTAAGTTGCAGGGGCATCTCATCTTAAGGATCATATGATCATGTGAACACCCTGGTAATCCCAAAACTCTTGAAATTTACACAATATTGTATGATGAGAACAAGATTTCTGTTTGTTGAGAATGTATTTACAAAGTTGTAAGTGCCAGTTCACTTTCCGTTTCCATTTGAATCACACACCACGCCAGCTGACCACAACCCCATTTTGAACTACAAACTTTAGTGTATTGCATAGCTAGAGCTCGAACGGACAATGCTATGGGTATGGCGAATATGAAAACAGTTTACAGGGTGATCATGGCACTGCCTGCTTGATATGCATCCAATGGCTGCTTCATATCGAGCAGGCAGCGGATTACAGACCGCTGACCAGCTTCCAATGCCTTTTCTGAAAGTTATTTCAAGTTGTTTTCAAATCCCAAAGATGGCAGCATGAATTGCGTAGTCCGTGGCGGTGGTTAACGCATAGAGCTGTTACCCCGGAGTGGTTAATTGACTAACTGCATGGTAGTGTTGACAGTCACACGTGTAATATAATATTGCTTAATGAACCAATATGGACTAACTGAGCTGCTGTTAATGTATTGACTGAGGAGCAACTTAGGCCTATGCATGGGGTTTTTTAAATCTACTGTCAGCTCTGTATGAACACCCAAAGATTCTAAGCACGCGACGCCACTGGTAAGTTGTCTGAAAGTTGGAGGGGAGAAAATGGATGGCTATAGCAGAAGAACAGTTTGAAACACTCTCACTATTACTTTTCATTGTAGTAATGTATGATCTATAACTGTTAGGTTCTTCAGTCTGTTGAAACTAAATTATGAGTAAATACAATTTAGATAATGCCTGAAAAAGTAACAATTTAAAAATAGGATGACATATTTCATTTCTGAAAGAACATCATCCGATTGTATCAAATCACAGTTTTAAATTTCAATTTCATGAGTGATATTATATAAGTATAAAAGCATTCATTTTAAAAACTGTGTCCACTCGTCTAATAATTGTTGAAATGTTATCACTTTATTAATGAAGTACTCCTCATGTGGTTCTTCTTTCCTCAATGGTGCACCTAGAAGTGCAATGCAGTGCAATACGCTGTCACTGGCATTGGAAATTATGTTTTGTTTTCCAGAAATCAGTGAAAAGTAATAGTGTAATGATAATTATGGGTGATTTTAATGCTAAGATAGGAAAAGAATGGCAAGGAGACTTGGTTGAAGAATGAGGTTTTGGACAAGGCAATAAACAGGTGACAGACTTTTCCAGTTAGTCAAGAGACAGAAATGATTATCACCAATACACTATATGTTTTCAGCTTCCAGATCACCAATTGTACACATAGAGTCCCCCACCAGATGACAGTGAAAGTAATATACAAAGGAATCAAATTGATTTTATCTCAATTAATAAGAGGTTCAGAAATGTTATCAAGAGAGAAACTACATATCCAGACATATAAGTTCTGGAAAAGCATTCTTTCTAATTATATTAGTTACGTTTGCAAAATTACTGTCATATTTCTCCAAATCCAAGATGACCCTGAATGCAAGATGACCCCCACTGTTTCCTTCAAAAAAAAATCTAATCTGGGTTAAAAAGTGCTTTGTGAAATCATATGAATGCCTTTTGTGTACAGTACCCATTTTTAGACTATCTCTGTCTTCACTCCAATGCCGAACATTGTCTTTAGTGTTATGGCGTATTTTCTTGCGGCTGCACAATTATTCTTTATTTCTGCAAATTTAACAACCATTAAATTAAAATTGGCATCATAATATTGAAGAGAACCCATTGAAATTTTGCCAGCAATACCTGTTCCACGTCTCTACAATACGATGATCCATCAGGAAAATATTCCTACTGTCTATAAAATTGTTACTTTTACTAAGCATCAGGTACAACCAGCTGCTGCTAGACGCACGTCTCGCTTGCCGGCTTCTGTCGACTTCAGCGGCTAGCAATGTATAATGAAGACGCAGACATTGAAGGTCAACAAGTTTATTGCGCCATGGTATAATCATTCTGCCCTTGCGTTTTTCACACACATACCTCACAATTTCCTCTTTGACTTCTTTAAAGCATCCTTGTTGTGGGCCACTGAATGCATTTTTGTACATTATATATTTTCAAGCTATTTTTGTCTTCATGCTAACACGAAACATTGGCTTTAGTTATACTGTATTTTCTTGCTGCTGCCAATTATTCTTCATTTCTGCATGTTTAATAACCATGTACTTAAAACTGGCATCATAATATCGACGAGAACCCATTGAAAATTTGCCGGTAATGCTTGTTCCATGTGTCTTTACAATATGATGATCTATCACAAAAATATTCCTGCTGTCTGTAAAACTGTTAATTTTACTAAGTGTCAGGTATAGTAGATGCCTTATAACTCTGCCACTGAGTAGCCATGGCTTTTCTAAGAATTTGAAGGCTCGCTTGTTTTGATGCCATTCTGCGGATTTAAAAAACTTTTTTTAGAGGCTAATACAGGGACATTTAAAAAAAAATGCTATTCAGGGGATTTTTGCCTGCCCAGTCACCTGCACTGTGAATCTGTCTACTGCCAAGTACAATGACATTCATTCTTTCTTCACTATTTCCCGAGAACTAGTGACATTACACGGAGACACTGTACAACCGGTTGCCGTGGCTAGCAATGTAGCCTATAGGCCTAATAAAGACATCGATGTTGAAGGTCGAGTTTTATGCATGTGTGGGGGATGAAGGGAAGCAGCGTGATTACCGTGGTAGTTGCCAGTGGTGTTTTTACTGTTAGGCTGCAAATGCAAGATGACCCTAGATTTTTCACACGAGATTCTGAGAAAAAATGACGTCTTGGATTTGGATAAATACAGTAAGTGGTTTGAGAGAAAGCAGTTTAGGTTTAGGAAAGGTTATTCCAGTGAGGCTCAACTTGTAGGATTCCAGCAAGATACAACAGATATTTTACATTCAAGAGGTCAAACACAATCATCATCTCCAAACTGGTCTTCTACTATAGACAATATGCAGTTGGTCAAAATGTCCTTGCATCCTTTTCCTCTATAACTCTAGAATACCAACATACATAAAATTTACATGTATGCATCATTAAACTGCACACTCCTCCTTCCTGCATTACCCCCAACAGACCACCTCCAAGCAGTGCATCTAGTGATCAATGTGGATGATGTCACCATAGCATTTAGATGCATGAGTGAGAGGCGAATGTCGGGAGAGTTCATTTTCAGTGAGTCATTGCACTTTTTTTTAACATATTGTCAGTAGTGTTGCGTTATCAATGATACATAAAACTAACGTATTATTAGTATGTAATAGGCACTTGGATGTTGTTGCATGTGGGTAAGTTGCTCATTCCGGATGGTTGCTTTACAGTTATTAGGCATGTGGCTTTCATAGACTCATATGTCTGGATCACAGTCGAGATTATCTTTGGAACCATCATAACTGGGTGAATAGTTTGGATCATCATTGGAGGTACTTCATGCTCAGATTCAGTTTCTAAACAGTTGTCTTTCTCACTCATCTTCATCTAGGTTCTCACAATTAAGGCAAACGAATTCCTCCTATTTCACTCTTCATTTATCCATTGAGTCCATGAAAGCCACATGCCTAATAGCTGTTTTAGCAAAATGGTGCTGTAGTCAGCCCAGTGAATGAAACAGTTCAGCATGGTAGATGACTGCAATGTCGTACTGGCCATGTGAGCAATGAGTCTGCGCAGCATGGGTAAGACACAAGATCTCATCATGTTTGATTGCGGCCAGATTGTCATTATCCTATGTACAAGCAATTCCATCTCGGAAATTGTGCATTCAATGAGCCTTCCATGCCCACCATGTCCAGAGCGTACCACGAACACAGAGATTTGGGTCAACTACCATGGAGTACAAAGTTCTTTGGAAACTAAGAAAATGCAAGGTTAGCAACTGATGGGGAATCTGCCAGCTGTGTGACAGCCCTAAATGTAGATCATTGATGACTGATGGTTCAAGGTCACCTGACCACAATCCTATTGAGCACATCTAGGATTCTATTGTGAGAGACGTGTGCATCATTGACCCTGCTCCAAACAAACTCTGTGCATTATGGGAGGCTGTGCAGTGGTCATGGAACAGTATGACTACCCACACTTCAGGTATCTTGTGGAGTCCCTGTCACACTGCATTGCCATCATCATTAAGGTGACAAGGGATGCTACACGTAACTAGCCAGGTATCTCGAATTCACCTGCTCATCAGTGTATTTTTCTGTACCACTTTCTTCAATGCTCAATAACCCTTGTCGCAGGGGCGGTTTCTCCATAAGGTTGCAGGTTTGCGCTACCCCCATTAAATTTTTATGTTTATTTTAGGTAAAGTTTTATAATTTGGATTACTCAACTACTGTATTTTCATTCAACAAGACAAATTTTTCAAGAGCTTGAAAGAGCAAATATTGACTACAGGGTACTTTACAAGCCGGTACTCTTAGATGTTCACTGCAGGAGCAGAAAAGTTTGCAGCGGGAAGTCAACCTGCGGTAGGATGAAAACTAGGCTGCTCGAGGGGTGCGCGGGGCTGCTAGAAGTGTGGTTTTGGGCTGCTACAGGGGTGCGCGGGGAGAGGAAAAGATAGGCGTGGCTTCTTATACATTGCTTAAATGGGGGTTTATCAACCTGGCTCCTCCTACCACGGCCGACTGGATCCCTCGCTGCGCTAAGGAGATAGCTAGAGCGAAGCATCAAATCAGCCGTGCCCCTACGTAACCAACTACTAACAAAGTCGCTAGAGACCGTTGCTGCTCAATGTGAGATTCTGTTATAGAACAGGAGTGTCGTCTAGCGACAACGGATGGAAGTTCATCTGCGGGATCACGGCCGGTTGGATCCCTCACTGCGCTCAGTAAGGAGCTAGCTAGAGCTATTCTTCCTGGCTACAGCGACGCATCAAGTCGACCGTGGCTCGATATATAACTAATGGCTCTAAATTTAATAGTAAACACCACCATTTATTTCAGTATAGTCATGAGCTTTGTTATGTGCGTACAAGCTAAGTAGCTTATTGATTTCATTGTGTAAATATTCATGTCAGCATGTGTGTTTTTATTATTGTGCATTTTTATCAGTTACTGGTGTTTTGCCAGATCATGAATTCGCTGCAGTCTTTAACGTTTAGGCCATTTCCACAACGGACTGCCGAGGAACAATCCGAGGTGAAACGAATGGGAAGGCCCACGCGACGTTTAATTTCGGAACCAGTTACATTACAAAAGGATACTTTTCAATACCGGAATTAGGCTACCTCAAGGTGTTTCATTTCAATATGGTAAAAGAGTTTTTAAATGAAAAAATGTTGATGAGTTGTAGTAATATTCCTGAAAAAAAATGTAAAATGTTTGTTTTATTTTTAATAATAAAAAGTATTGTTGAGGTATCTAGATTTGAAAATTAGCCTGTAAGCATATTATATCATTGGTAAAAATTGTGCACCACTGAACCTTTTAACCACCAGCTGCCACTGCCTTGTCGGTCAACACACATGGTGTACTTTGATGTTATTTAATTGTGGCTGTATCTTCTCATTTTTACTTCTCAATCACATCCAAGAAAGTTGACTCTGACATCTTGAGAAGGACAGAAATAGCCCTGACTGATTTTACTGATGTGGCACTCAATAACCATTCCAGATGTTAAGTCACTAAATCCTCTTGCACCACCCATTCTGTGGGTACCTCATAGCACTCCCCTCAGCTGCCTTTGATAGCAGCACCTCTGGTTTATCTGTACAGAGGGCTGTCTGGATACTCTTGATCAGACAGTGTATGATATGTCATACAAATGATTACTATAGAGCTATAAAACGGTATTGTACATTACATGATTTAATAGCTGAAAACATCCATTTGAATTTGAAGTAGCCATGAAAATTCAGTGTTCAGTGTATGATATGGTAGTCAAAGTGTTCGAAAATTGTAAATACACCCCACACCAGTGAGTAGAGTAAGGAGAAAAGTCATAATAAACATAGATCCAATAACCAACTACTACTGGAACCATGCATATTATGATTATTCCTCTGTTTCATTTCCCTATCCACACACCTGCAGTTTGTACTATATATGAAGGTAATCCCAAAAATAAGGTCTCCTATTATTTTTATAAATACATGGACCTGTTTATTTCTACAATTGTTTACATCATTTTACACCTTGAATATTTAGCTCTTTTTCTACATAATCACCATTTTATTTGATGCATTTTTGTAGACTTTGTGACAGATTTTGTATGTCCATGTCATACCAGCTCACTGCCATGCTGTTCAGGAGGTTGTGAACCTCATCTTTTACCCCGTCGTCGGTGCTGGCACCCATCTTGCTCACACCTTCTGGTATTTCAGCATTTCCGTTAAAATTCTGTGAGCGGCGTTTCAGGAAACCTCAGGAACCAAAGTGCAGAAATCACCCAGGGTGATCCGCTGATCATCACGCATGATTTGCTCAACCTTCATGACTGCCTCGACAGAAATTGGCAATCTTCTGCTCCTTTGTTTGTCGTAAATTTCAGTCCGACCGGCTACAAACTCTCTACAGCACTTACGAACATTTTTGACATTCATGCACTTGGCGGTAACATCCAAGGGGAGCTCCATTCTCAATGGCTGCCAAGCCAAGACTGAGTGCCTCAGTGCGGCATGCGCATGTTTATATGCAAGCACAGGAAACACTCTTCACAATATTGTGACCAACAGCCACACGAACAGAGGTCTGTATTTATAAAAGAATAGGAGACCTTATTTTTGGGATTACCCTTGTATATTTAAATATTCCGTATATACAGAATCTCTCCAAACTTATTATGTACCTAACAGATATTGAATATGTGAACCCTTGTTGACATGGTAGGCATCAATTCTGTATTCCATTTCCTCCCACACAAGTCGCCAGCTTTCACGGTCAGTACCAACGAATGGTTGCACCACTGTTTCCCCCTAAATGGCATAGGGAGTAGGTACACATGGTCTTTGATGTAATCCCATATGAAAAGGTCACTTTGAGTTAAGTCAGTTGACCACGGAAGGAGATGGGAGCCATCTCGAGTAGCATGTCTAATCCAATGAGCTGCAAGTTCAGCTTAGAGGCAATCACAGATGGCCTGATAAATTGTTTTACTACAAGTGCTGTCATGTGTTATTTCACATGAAATCACCACAGTACCATCACAACTGATTCACCTTTAGTGAATTCTATAAGGGGCAGTCAAATGAAAACCAAACACCCACTAAAATGTGATCATGGAATGGTTTTATTCAAAAGTAATTACCAAAAGTGTTAATACATTTATACCACTGGGAGACAATCAATTTCAGTTTTGTGGGAAGACATAGGTCGCTGACATATCAACAACCGCACGCACCCACTCTTGCACTTCCTTGTCTGAATGAAATGGACGTCCACGAATGTCTTTCTTCAGGTTGCCAAATGTGTGAAAATCACAAGGTGAAAGGTCCAGGCTGTACAGAGGATGTTGAAGTGTTTCCCAACCAAATCGCTGAAGTGAATGAGTAATGGCTCGATAGGTCTGTCCTAAGCGTGCATCATCTTGTAGTGATATGTGGCCTTTTCGGAATCTCCTATGCCACTTGTGCACACTCGTCATGGACATGCAGTGTTTGCCATATATAGCAGACGTGCGATGATGAGTTTCGCATACTCCAGTATGCTCAGTCACCAGAAAATGAACCACACTTCTCTGCTCTTCTGTGCTTGTCTTCATTTCTCAGTTGGACGAACACATCAGACCAGTTTGTAGACTAACAAAGACATAACCCAAGAACTGCGTACACCTGTGAGTTGTCTCTATGAAGTTCTCCTATCACAAAGATGGCAGTATCAATATGTAACAATAGTGTTGCCACCTTTTGTGTGGATTGTATGTTATGGCGGGTGTTAGGTTTTCATATGACTACCCCTTATAAGATTTAGTGAGCTTTCTTGTCACCAATGAATGCTGCATTCACCATGTTTACATTAAAAAATATGGGTAAGTGGTTCCACCTATTCAATACTTACCCATATTTCTTAATGTAAATCTTGATTCAATACGGACCAAAAATGAAATTTTTGACATTAAATTCACCAGGTTTGTTGTTTCCATTGTCGACTGCCCTTTACTGGGTAAATCTACAAGCACACCAAGGCACCTCTTATGGATGCAAATTTGGAAAGATTCTGTATCTATTATTAATCTTTTTTGCAGCATCTACTGAAGTTATTTCTCTATCTATGTTTTCAACTCTGGAAGGATTTATTAATGACACTAAATAATGACTGGAGAAACTTCTCATGATCTATTCCTGAGAGCTCTATCCATTTTCTTACTATTGCTTATAACAGCATCTGTAGTTTATGTACCTTGCTTAGCCACGATGACACTAGATACTGCCTCTGGAACACTTGTGCCGGCAGCTAAGAATGTAATACCCATCACGGAGTCAGGAATTTTCAGTGTGTCACCTGGAGAAGAATCAAATATTACATCCTTAGATATACAGTACACAGAAATACTTTCCATTAAAAAAAGACAACAATTGAGGCAGTGAGTGAGAGAGTAGGCTATGCCAGAGTTAGATCAAACTGAGATATTTTGAGTTTTGAGTTTGCCCTAATAAAGAGGAAAAGTATACCCATCAAAATATATTTTATCGTTTACCATCTGAAAGTATACATATAAAAAAACTCTTTGGTCTGACATCATGGTTAGCCGGTTCGAGTCCTGTTGGTTGAAAAAATTTCCCCATCAGAATGTTCTTTCTTTTTTTTTTTTTTTGCTAGTTGCTTTATGTTGCACCAACACAGATAGGTCTTATGGCGATGATGGGATAGGAAAGGACGAGGAGTGGAAAGGAAGCGGCCATGGCCTTAATTAAGGTACAGCCCCAGCATTTACCTGGTGTGAAAATGGGAAACCACGGAAAACCATCTTCAGGGCTGCCGACAGTGGGGCTCGAACCCACTATCTCCCGGATTCAAGCTAACAGCTACATGCCCCTAACCGCACGGCCAACTCGCCCAGTCATCAGAATGTTGGTCGGCAGGGTAGGGGAGGTAGTGGTATACAATTTCTAATCACTAGATGGTGTGCAGAAAGCTTGGATTAAATTCCAAACCTATCCATAGTGCTCATAAGGAGTGAGGGCATACGACGTTATTGATGGTGATTCGTCGGTTGGATGGAGACGTTAAGCCTTGAGCAGACCCTTTGGCGCTATTCGAGAGGAGTAGGCTATGTGCAAGCACTGGGTTTCATGCTCTCCCTTCCTATTATCATATATCACCTCATTCATTTCATCTCATTAACTCATCTGATGAGACTGACGTCAGAAAGGGCATCCGGTCATCTAAACCTGCCACAACAGATTCATCCCACCTCGTAGAGAAACGGGACAAGGATTGGACAAAAAAAGCTGTCTACATAGGCCCTTTTCACTTGTAAACAAACAAAATAGCCTTGCAATTGCAACTGAATCATCTCCTCTGTGATGTTAGCTCTTTGTTTTCTTGTGTCATAAAGTTTTCTTTCCTCCAACTAATTACGATATTACATGGAAAAATGCATCATCCCATCTTTCCATCCAACTATCAGCTTTCCTATCAGTCTAACACAGTATTTACCCAAAAATCACCTTCACTACCCAGTTACTTTGTTCTTTCACAAAAGGTATTTAGATCTTCAATTAAATCAAATATTGAACTAATGCTATGATAAAGAAAATATTTCAGTACATTCATATGTCAGCGTTTTCCTCGACATACTCAGCTGTATTCTAGTAATCTTGGAGGAGCGCATGGTAATTCTATGGTATATACTGGGGAAGAGGGATCAAATCCTTGTATTTAGCTTTATTACTGTTTCTTTCTGCAGCACGCAAATGTTTCAGTGTGAATAATACATGCCTTCTTTGATTCCCATGAATTGTTTTATTTGAGTAAATGCCTCTGCATTATTGCTGACTTATCAGTTCAAATTTAAAAAAAAAACCATTTTGTGCATGATAGTCACCAGTTGTATAGAACACACAGAAAATACAATCTTTATAGTTTTTAAAGTTCATGGTATTTACACCAGCTCACATTAGTTGCCATTGATGGCACGCTGCAATCACATCCAACACCCTGCTGCTTTGCAGGAACCACCTTATTTGTTTCATCACTTAAGCCTTTTTTATTTTCTGCCTATCATAATTTCTCTTTTGTTTTTTTGTAACTACTCATTATTACTTCTCCTTCACCGTCCGTTGTGTTGTATACAACTAACACATGTTCGAGAACAGGCACAGCTATTGGCCAGCTTGCGTAGCTGACAGGCAGCATTCACCATGAATGCTTCTATCTGCTTGGCATAGCTCACACACTTGCAGCATGAACGTGAGATGAGTAATTTACATGAAGTAAGTTCTTTAAACAAGGAGGGAAGAAGCCTACTGATGTGTTTGATATCATGCACAATGAAAGATGAATGCATGCCCTACATGAGGGTACCAGTACCAATAACTCAAATTTACCAAATTCCCAGCATAGTCCATTCTCCCACTTACTGCCTCAATTACATATACTGGCATGTATTTTGGCAGAGATGGACACAGTCACCTCAATGGCCAATACTTAAAAAGCAAGAAAACTTTGCATATCAGAAAAACAAATTAAAATGAGACAGTGGAGATTCATCAAATAGAAAATGGGGTGTTCGAAAAATTTATTAGGAACAACAATGTACTAAACAAAATGCTTGTCACTCACCTAACTGTGCTGTTGGTATACTAAGGTATACTTTTAATATTGAATCTATTGAGTTCATGGTTGCCTTGCATGACTAAAATAAATAAATATATATGAAAACTCAACTGACAGACACAATTACTTTGTACTTTTTGAAAGCCAGTACATACACAGTGACACACTACACAATAACAGTAACTCAAACTTGTCTTCACCAGCTTAAAGACTGCAGGATATAAAAGAGTATGATTGTTGGAATGCTGTGATTTTCTTATAAAAATAAATGATATCTTATGTATATATTTTGTGTTAGTTGTAAGAAATCTACATTAAGAAATTGAGTCGATTGGTCTAGCTTTTTTTAAAAATATTTTGAACTGCTAGCTGTGTGTGATTTGGAGTCATGGGCAACAGTTCACAATAAAAGATGTGTGTGATGAAAATGGTGTTTTTATTATAAAATTTGCTTGCCTAAACTGGTGTTATAAGCTAAAACGAAGAGATATCAACAAGTTATGGGCCCAGAGCACCAGAGCGCTGCAGTACATTTTGGACAATATAAGATGAAATGGAGTAACAAAAATTAACAGACAAAGCATGTTGTGACATTATTAATGGAAAAAATGGTGACCATGTGGACCGGGGAAGAAACACTGAACAGGAATGTGGCTAAGCTTACAGTGGAGAACTATTTTTCATGGGCATTGAAGGTGAAACAAGAACTTGGGAATCAGTTATAAGGTATGAGGATACACCAGGTTGTCAATTGCCTCAGACAGAAATGAGACAACGAGCATGAAACAATGTGATCACGTTAGCGGTTATTTTCAAATATGTGGAAGAAAATTTTGAAAGTGACATTGCAGATATTGAATCAGCAAAAAAGGCATGGGAGAAACTGGACGAGTTCTGCAATGATGGAGGGCTAGTGAATGGTGCTATGGCCTTGTAACAGTTAACTCATTTTGTAAAGCCCAAGGGCATGAATGTACAAGAATACTTCGCAAAAATAAATCAGCTGTGGAGGACAATGAGTAAAGACTGGAATGCTTGTGTTAATGCTATAATAAGAAGGCTAGATTTTAAGAGATGTATCAAAGAACCATGTGTGTATGTAAAGGCGAGTTGTTTCATTGGTTTGTATGTTGATGACATAATTGTAATAGGTAACAAAGAGGTTGTTAAGATGGTAAAAATAAGCTTGGCAGATGAACTAGAGATTAAAGATCTAGGGAAAGCGACAAACTTACTGTCAATAAAAATAGAACAGACAAAAGAAGGGGTTATGTTGAGTCAAAGTCTGTACATAGACAAATTACTTGCTGATTTTTCCATGAGTGACTGTAAACCGAATACGACTATTTTACCAAGGGGTATACAGCAGCTAAAAACGATGAGCAGGAATTTGATTGTACCATCTATTGCAGTGCAGTAGGAAGTTTGCCTTATTTGTCAAGTAATACTAGACCTGACATTGTGTTTGTGATAAGTAAAGTTAGCCAAAATTGTCAAAAACCTAAGATTAGAGATTGGAACGAGGTGAAGCATACCATGAGATATCTGTGTGGTACTAGAGATATAAAGTTAAAAACCTAAGATTAGAGATTGGAACGAGGTGAAGCATACCATGAGATATCTGTGTAGTACTAGAGATATAAAGTTATGTTTTAAAAATTGTATAGAGTCCATACAAGTATTCTGTGATGTGGACTGGGGAGGAGATACCGAGTCAAGAAGATCAGTGAGTGGGTATGTAACCACAGTGGCAGGGGGAGCAGTGTCTTGGTACATAGCAAGAAACAGACTTGTATTGCTAGATCTACCATGGATGCTGAATACATGGCAATGGCAGAGGTATCTTCAGAAGTAACTTGGATGAAAGATTTGCTGTCAGAGCTAGGGCTGGAAAGGTTTATGGATACACCTTGTAAAGTTTTTGCTGACAATACATCAGCAATTAAATTAAGCAGAAATGATAATGTGAGTGAAAGGTCAAAACATACTGACATCATTTACCATGTATGGTGTGTAGAGAAATAGTAGAAAAGGGATTCATTGAGTGTGTATATGTAACATCAGGGAGAAATGTTGCAGACTTGTTCACAAAGAATTTATCAAGCAACAAGCTTAAGAGTTTCTGTAGGCTTATAGGATTGCAATGAAGGGATAACTGATTGAAGTGTAGTCCTCTTTTATTTTTTTGAGAAAAAGGGGGAGTGTGGGAATGCTGTGATTTTCTCATAAAAATAAATAATATCATACATATATATCTTGTATTAGATGTAAGAAATCTGCATTAAGGTTATGTGTTGGTAACACAGGTGTATTATTCCTTGAAGAAATTGAATCGATTGATCTACCTTGATTTTGTTATTCTTTGAACTGCTATCTGTGTGTGATTTGGAGTTGTGGGCAACAGTTTGCAATAAAAGATGTGTGTGATGAAGCTGGTGTTTTTAATCATAAAATTTGCTTGCCTAAACTGGTGTTATGAGTTAAAATAAAGAGATATCAACAATAATATTGCAGGATACTGTAGTCTAAAACAAAGACTATTGCTTTTTAAAGAAATATGAGTTGGCACAAAATCCACAGAGATGGCAGCACCATCCACTAAAGTTTTGTTACTGGAGTTCTGAGAATAGAACAAATTGGACGTGTCCACTTTCCATGCGGTAAAAGCTCCACAGGGTATGATGTTACCATCATTTGTACATGTGCAAAACCTGCCACAGAGAAAGCACAAAACTGATGTGTACATGCAAGCAATGCTGAAAGTTTGAAGTGTAGAATACAGAAAATTTAAAGTGTGGCAAGTCAGAATTCTAATTAAAAAGATACAGAGTAATTAAAGTGTAACAAGGGTCTCAGTTTGAGATTCTGGGTGTTCACGTGCACTTGTACAAAGCACGCTGCTGAAATGAGAGAGAGAAGAGGGAGGAAACAGGTAACTCCTGAAGGTGGAAGACAAATGGAGCATAACATTATAGAATCCATTAAGTTACTAAGTTTCATTGTCTGTCAAGTCCTCAACTGAGGGGCTGGTTGGATCCTCAAATAGAACCACGAAAGGATATGTAGTTATAAGGAAACTGCAAAAACCGTTGTCAGCACTATGATGAGATATACTAGACAAGATGAGGA
This sequence comes from Anabrus simplex, assembly GCF_040414725.1. Lineage (NCBI taxonomy): Eukaryota > Metazoa > Arthropoda > Insecta > Orthoptera > Tettigoniidae > Anabrus > Anabrus simplex. The sequence continues at coordinate 222,018,470 of NC_090270.1, read as the reverse complement.
ATGAGATAAATTTGTCCTTGCTTTCCTCAATGCAGCATCACTGACCCAATGAGTAGCACCTTTCACAGCATCCAGATGCACTAGTGCTACTCTGAATGCCATTACTCAGCACCACCCACACCACAGTAGTTTCCACACTGTCATAACCATAAATAAGATTGAGATTTCAGTGGAAGCTACATTTTGCTTTGGCCTGGGCCAAGGGACAGATGCAAAGATTGTGTATCCATCAAGAAATAGTAACAGGTGTAGATTTCATTATGGTAGTAAATAGAAAAAAAGAGAATGAATTTTCTCAGCATTGTTTCTTAACACACTCAAGACTCAACTCATATTTTGCACCTGTCCCCAGAAACTAGGCAATTTTCTTTATTATTATTATTATTATTATTATTATTATTATTTTTTTGCTAGCGGCTTTACGTCGCACCGACACAGATAGGTCTTATGGCGACGATGTATTATTATTATTATTATTATTATTATTATTATTAGATGGCGATGTAAAGGCTTTAATCCCCTGAACTACACTGGAGATTCAAGACATGGATGGTGTCACTACCGCTGCAGATGTGGAGGAAGCTGTAATGTGAGATTCCGGTAATCCCCATGGAGATTTGAAAATATCAGTCACAAAACCAAAGAGCTGGAGACAGAAACTTGCCATCTTCAAAACTATAGATGAGGATGCTAAGAAACTACTGGAAGCAGAAAGAATTAAGATACGATGGCTATACTGCAGAGTACGTGCTAGAACCGTGTTATCTCGCTGCTCGCTGCTTTCGATGCCTATCATGTGGATACCTGTCAAGAAACTGCATAGGCCCCGACAGAAGTAAGCTCTGTTTTAAGTGTGGAGAATCTGGTCATAAGGTAGTAGACTGCAAAAAGAATAATCTGCGATGCATGCTTTGTACAGACAAGGGTGTCAATGAAGCTAAACTACTTCAAGGACTGCACTCTGCTGTATGATACAGAAGATGGACAAAGAACAAAACGACTGATGGCTGGTGCAGCACATGGATCGATCCTTGGCCCAGATCTCTGGAACATAATGTATAATGACTTGTTACGTTTGGAGATGCCAGAGGACATGAAGCTTGTGGGCTACGCTGATGATGTGGCTGCCTTAATAGTGGCTCATAATGTTGAGATGGCTCAAATCAAATCGAACCAGGTGATGCGGCACGTAAAAGAATGGATGATGAGTCACAGGCTAACACTAGCAGAACACAAAACGGACGGAGATAGTTCTTCTGACAAGGAAGAGGATCAGGACTCTTGTGCCAATGACTGTTGGAAAGTTAGTGATTGAAACATCTATGAGCACAAAATATCTAGGAGTGACACTTGACTCCAAGCTCACATTCTGGAATCATATTCAGAGAGCGACAGATAAGGCAGTAAAATACATGACTGTGCTTAGTAGCCAGATGAGAAATATTAAAGGTCCGAAATCTAGTAATCGAAACCTCCTCATGTCGACGGTTCAGTCAGTGCTCCTGTATGGCTCTGAAATCAGTGCTGAATCCTTGAGATTTGCTTGGTATCGGAGAAGGATAGCTGCTGTACAACAGAGAGCCGCTTTACATATTGCATGTGCATACCACACGGTTTCCGAACCTGCAGTCCTCATGGTGACAGCAATAGTCCCAATAGATCTACTTGCACTGGAATGCCAAGAAATCTGGTGGTACTCAAGGAGAGCTGGGAAAGAAATGCACAAAGAAGTGTGCCTTCAGTCAACGGATGAGATGATGGCAACTCAGATGGGAAATTGATCCTTGGGGTAAATGGACCAAGCGACTGATACCACGCTTGGATATCTGGGTTGAAAGAGTTCATGGTGAAGTCAACTATTACCTCACACAGCTTCTAACAGGACATGGATATTTTTGGAAATTCCTGCATAGAGTGGGCAGAGCAAGTGATGCAGCATGCATATACTGTGATGACATCGATGATATATTTCACACCTATTTTGTGTGCGGCCATTGGATGAAGCAGAGAAGATGTGTGGAAACTGAACTGGGAGAACTGATAGCAGATAATATTATTTCTGTGATGCTATGAAACCAGGAATCCTGGAAACGCGTGGCAGTGCATGTGCAGCATGTCCTTCATCAGAAGAAGAAGGATTTGGAAGCGTACGAATGCCTGTAAAGGAGAAATGAAGAAAGGAGAAGTCTGAAAGACAAAGTAAGCACGATATCACCCTGAAGTAATGCGAGAGTGGTTTGGGGGTGATGATACACATCGTGGGAAAAGGGTGTGTGGTTTTTAGTGGGTGAGAATCCCACACACTTGTGGAGTGCAGACAGTTCACAAGGGTCTTTTGAAGATTTTCCACAGTCCCTCGTAAAAATTTCTATTATGATTATTATTATTATTATTATTATTATTATTATTATTATTATTATTATTATTATTATTATTATTATTATTATTATTATTATTATTATTATTATTATTATTATTATTATTATTTATTGACTTATCTTTTATTGTGTGCCTCAGGCTATAAAGCCTACTGTTATGCCGAACCATCATATATATTATTATGAGATGAGAATTTTATATTGTTCAGTATTGAAATGAGTTCAATATTAAGTTATAAGAAGAAATACTATTAAAATAAGAAATGTAAGTTTACACTCTTATTTAATTAAAATTGGTACCAGTTTCGACCAGTATTCATGGTCATTATCATCCAATCACAAATAAGTGTAAAACAATGCATAGAGAAATAAAATGCGAAGTTTAAATAATTCTGTTTGGTTTCTGCTAGCGAAGTACTAAAATCTTTAAGGAGCACCGTGCATTGAAATATAGCCAAAAAACACAAATAAGATGCACAGATAAAAATGAAGTTTAGATGATGCTGTCAGATGCAGTTTATGGAGCACTATATCACATAAGGGAGCACTGTGCATTGAGATTTCAAAGTTATGTAGAAGTCTAAAGTCAAATACGTACTTTTAGTCGTAGTTTATGAGGCACAGCATAATTTTAAATATCAGTAATGTGTGTCTATGAAGAAGTCGTAGATCAAATATGTTATTAAGACATATTGAAATTAGTGATGTCAAACTCGGACTCGAAACGTATTCAATTTTCAGATGCGATAGGTCTTCTTTAACGAGTATGAAGGCATCCCATGGGGGGGTAATGATCTGCATTAGCAAGAAGTTTAAACCTACTCTGATACCCTGCAGTAACACAGTTGAACAGTTGTTTGTGTCCCTGACTTTTAACACCATAAAATTAATCATTGGTGCTGTATACATTCCACCAAAGTCTCCTGTCCAAAAATATTTTGAACATTGCAGTGCTGTTGAAAAAATTATGTCAAATCCTGACAACCATTTATTGCTCATTGTTGGTGACTACAATCTACCACATCTTAATTGGATAGTAAATGAAGAAACATCTCCTGGCCTTATGTCAGTAGGTAACCACACTATGCAGTCCAGTTTAGTTATAGACACTTTTTCTTATCTCTGTTTAAATCAGTTTAATGCTATCCCAAATTTTCTGAATCACTTTCTTGATTTGGTTTTCAGTAACTCCAGCTCCATTGAAGTAAAATCTAGTAATGAAAGCATTGTCCCCCTCGATAGACACCACCCAGCTTTAGAGATTTCTTTACCTATAAATGAGCTATACAATTCCTTGCCTGCTGATAGTTTTTATTTTGACTTTTTAAATGGTGACTGTAATGGACTAAATTATTATCTGTCACAGTTCAGCTGGAAGGTGATGTTTCAAAATGTATCAATTGATAAAGCAGTAGAAACCTTCTATTCAGTACTACATTATGGCATGGAACTTTACATCCCTATACAGAATTTTAAGACTCCCAAATTCCCAAAGTGGATTAATCATAAATTGAAGTCACTGATTATTGAAAAGAAGAAAGCACATAAACGATACAAAATATCAGGTCTCAATAGTGTTTATCAGCATTTCTCGAAATTAAGAAATAAATGCAAATGTGAATCTAAATCTTGCTATACAATGTATGTTTCCAACTGTGAATGAAGTATTACTTCCAATCCACAGAAATTCTGGCAATATCTAAGTTCTAAAAGGTTATGTAATAATATTCCTTCAACAATGCATCTTAATGAAGTTACAGCAGATACTGGAGAAAATATTGTCAATCTTTTTGCTAACCACTTGTCATCTGTTTATTCTTCTTATCAGAATAGTAGTAGTATGTCATATGATTATCCTTTCTCTGTCAATCTATCAGTTATAAACATTAGTAAGGCAGAAATTTATAACAAACTGATATCTCTGGAATTAAAGAAAACTGTAAGACGTGATGGTGTTTCAACTTACCTGCTCAAGTACTGCTCATTTATTTTATGTGAAGCACTCTTTTTTCTGTTCAACTTATCATTAAACCAAGGTGTTTTTCCAGTGGAATGGAAGAAAGGATTTGTTAGTCCAGTTTTCAAAAATGGTGATAAAACTGACATAAAATAATATAGACCAGTTATAATTTCTTCTCATATTTCCAAAATATTTGACTCAATAATTCTTGACAAAATCACACCTCTCTTTAGAAACATCATCAATGATGAGCAGCATGGATTCTTTTCGGGACAGTCAATCAGTAGCAATCTTCTTTTATTCTATCAGTTCCGCTTGGATGCAATAGAGAACCACTCCCAAGTGGACTGCATTTATACAGACTTCTCAAAAGCTTTTGACACTGTCGATCACGATATCTTGCTACAAAAACTAACGGGCTACGGAATTAATGGGCCCTTCCTCTCATGGTTTGAATCATATCTTAAAAATCGCCTGCAGATTGTTAAAATAAGGAATCATTTTTCTGCGCCTATTATTGTTACCAGTGGAGTTCCTCAAGGGTCTCACCTTGCGGCCTTACTTTTTACTCTCTACATAAATGACATTAAAAATTGTATGCAAATTTTATGCAAATTTTATGCAAATTAATTGTCCACTTGATTGTTTAAAACTTCAAGAAGATTTACATCATCTGGAAAAGTACTGTATTCAAAATGGGTTGAAACTTAATCATGAGAAATGTAAAATAATATCGTTTTTTAAAAACAAGAAGAAAATATCATTTCCGTACAAATTTAGTAATAACAGCATTCTAACTCCTGTTTCACAAGTTAATGACCTTGGTGTTTTATTCAGTTATAACCTATCATTTAATGAACATATTGAAAATATTTGTAAGAAAGCATTTCAAAGATTGGGTTGCATTACTAGATGTTCTAGGGAATTTTCAAACTTAGCTATCTATCGATTGCTGTATGTATCTATGGTACGCCCTATACTAGAATACTGTACACCTGTTTGGAACCCTTCTCATCAGACCTCTATCCATAGATTAGATTCAGTACAACATAAATTTCTTCGTCTATATTCTTTTAGAGCAGGATTCTCATATGATAATGTTGATTATACATCCCTACAACAGTCCTTAAATCTGCATAGCCTGTCACAACGCCGTGAATTATTGGATACACTCTTCATTTTTAAATTGCTTCATTCCTTGGTGAATTGTCCACAACTCCTTGCAAAAATTAAAGTACATGTACCAGACAGACGCACAAGGTTCAAGAATACATTGTCTACAAATTGGCATAGAACTAACTATGCATTCAATGGGCCAATTCAACGAATGTCAAGATCTCTAAACAAAGTGGATATTGATATATTTAACTGCTCATTGTCAAAATTTAGAACTCACTTACATAATCTCCAGAATTGACTATTACTTTCCTGTGCTTACTTGTAATATAACGTGTGTATATATCTGTACATATTTTTCTAATTATACTCCATTGAACTTTCTTTTTACTGTGTTTTGTATTACTTTTGTATTACTTTCCTGTGCTTACTTGTAATATATCCTGTGTATATATCTGTACATATTTTTCTACTTATACTCCATTGAACTTTCTTTTTACTGTGTTTTGTCTATACTTCTCTACTGTTATGTAAAATGGTATTTCCGTTAATAAAATGCCTAGGAACAACTGTGTGTAAAGATGGGTAAAGGCGAACATCTTGGTGGAATGATGAAGTAAGAGCAGCCTGTAAACGTAAAAAGAAGGCTTATCAGAAATGGCTCCAAACAAGGGCCGAGGCAGACAGGGATTGGTACCTAGATGAAAGAAACAGAGCGAAACAAATAGTTGTTGAATCCAAAAAGAAGTCATGGGAAGATTTTGATAATAACCTGGAGAGGCTAGGTCAAGCAGCAGGGAAACCTTTCTGGACAGTAATAAAGAATCTTAGGAAGGGAGGGAAAAAGGAAATGAAATTCTGAGTAATTCAGGTGAACTCATAACAGATTCCAGGGAATCACTGGAGAGGTGGAGGGAATATTTTGAACATCTTCTCAATGTAAAAGGAAATCATCATGGTGGTGTTGCAAACAGCCAAGCTCATGGGGAGGAGGAAAAGGATGTTGGTGAAATTATGCTTGAGGAAGTGGAAAGGATAGTAAATAAACTCCATTGTCATAAGGCAGCAGGAATAGATGAAATTAGACCTGAAATGGTGAAGTATAGTGGGAAGGCAGGGATGAAATGGCTTCATAGAGTAGTAAAATTAGTGTGGAGTGTTGGTAAAGTACCTTCAGATTGGACAAAAGCAGTAATTGCACCTATCTATAAGCAAGGGAACAGGAAGGATTGCAACAATTATCGAGGTATCTCATTGATTAGTATACCAGGCAAAGTATTCACTGGCATCTTGGATGGGCGGGTGCGATCCGTCGTTGAGAGGAAGTTGGATGAAAACCAGTGTGGTTTCAGACCACAGAGAGGCTGTCAGGATCAGATTTTCAGTATGCGCCCAGGTAATTGAAAAATGCTACGAGAGGAATAGGCAGTTGTGTTTATGTTTCATAGATCTAGAGAAAGCATATGACAGGGTACCGAGGGAAAAGATGTTCACCATACTAGGGGACTATGGAATTAAAGGTAGATTATTAAAATCAATCAAAGGCATTTATGTTGACAATTGGGCTTCAGTGAGAATTGATGGTAGAATGAGTTCTTGGTTCAGGGTATTTACAGGGGTTAGACAAGGCTGTAATCTTTCACCTTTGCTGTTCGTAGTTTACATGGATCATCTGCTGAAAGATATAAAATGGCAGGGAGGGATTCAGTTAGGTGGAAATATAGTAAGTAGTTTGGCCTATGCTGACGACTTGGTCTTAATGGCAGACTGTGCTGAAAGCCTGCAGTCTAATATCTTGGAACTTGAAAATAGGTGCAATGAATATGGTATGAAAATTAGCCTCTCGAAGACTAAATTGATGTCAGTAGGTAAGAAATTCAAAAGAATTGAATGTCAGATTGGTGATACAAAGCTAGAACAGGTCGAGAATTTCAAGTATTTAGGTTGTGTGTTCTCCCAGGATGGTAATATAGTAAGTGAGATTGAATCAAGGTGTAGTAAAGCTAATGCAGTGAGCTCGCAGTTGCGATCAGCAGTATTCTGTAAGAAGGAAGTCAGCTCCCAGACGAAACTATCTTTACATCGGTCTGTTTTCAGACCAACTTTGCTTTACGGGAGCGAAAGCTGGGTGGACTCAGGATATCTTATTCATAAGTTAGAAGTAACAGACATGAAAGTAGCAAGAATGATTGCTGGTACAAACAGGTGGGAACAATGGCAGGAGGGTACTCGGAATGAGGAGATAAAGGCTAATTTAGGAATGAACTCGATGGATGAAGCTGTACGCATAAACCGGCTTCAGTGGTGGGGACATGTGAGGCGAATGGAGGAGGATAGGTTACCTAGGAGAATAATGGACTCTGTTATGGATGGTAAGAGAAGTAGAGGGAGACCAAGACGACGTTGGTTAGACTCGGTTTCTAACGATTTAAAGATAAGAGGTATAGAACTAAATGAGGCCACAACACTAGTTGCAAATCGAGGATTGTGGCGACGTTTAGTAAATTCTCAGAGGCTTGCAGACTGAACGCTGAAAGGCGTAACAGTCTATAATGATAATGTATGTATGTATGTATGTATGTATGTATGTATGTATGTATGTATGTATGTATGTATGTATTATTGTTAGAGAGCACTGAGTGTGAGGAAGAATCAAATACGCACTTAAATGTAATACAGGGTAAGTACTTGAAGAGTTCAGTTGCAGTTTATGAGGCACTGTATAATTTTGGAGATTAGCACTGCGTATCAATAGATCCAAATATAATGAAGAAGTTGTAGATCAAATAATACCTTCTTTTAACTTAATATTGATCATATATATACTACAAACTACAGAGTCTAAAGGTTCCTAATTACATAAAATTAATTATGAAATTAAACTTAAATAATAGTTATAAATAAAACGTAAGTTTCTGAGAGTTACTATGAAAAAACATTGCATTATATACTAATTTCTTAAGTCTATGTACCATTTACAAAATCTCTTTTTAAATACATTTCTACTATTTATGTCTCTAATTGCAGCCGGAAGGGAATTCCAGGAGCGTTGTCGTAACTTGATGTATGGTAAATGTGGGAAACTGGGAGTGAGATTTCTAGATCCTAATGGGTGGGTAGGAGATAGGGATCTGCGCTCGGATGGCCTTCATTTAAACCGCAGTGGTACGTATAAGTTAGGAAATTTGTTTGGAAGGGTAATAGGGAGGTACATTCAGGGAAACGGGATGGCCTAGGGAGCGGTGATAAGGGAACAGGGAACTGGAAATCAAGTAGGGATGACATAAAATTGTTAGTGTTGAACTGTAGAAGTATTGTAAAGAAAGGAATAGAATTAATTTAATAGATATATATTTACCAGATATTGTAATAGGAGTTGAATCATGGCTGAGAAATGATATAATGGATGCAGAAATTTTCTCACGGCACTGGAGTGTGTATCGTAGAGATAGGATAGGAAAGGTGGGAGGGGGAGTTTTCATTCTGGTGAAAGAAGAATTTGTAAGCTACAAAAAAGTTAAAGATGAGACACATGAAATTCTAGGTGTAAGGCTGATTTCTAAAGATAACAGGCAACTTGATATATTTGGAGTGTACAGATCGGGAAAGGGTAGCACTGATGCGGATTCGGAATTATTTGATAGGATAGTCAGCTATGTGGGAAACGACATGGAAAGAAATGTGATTGTAGCGGGAGATCTGAATTTGCCAGATGTAAATTGGGAAGGAAATGCGAATGACAGGAAGCATGACCAACAAATGGCAAATAAGTTAATATGGGAAGGACAGCTGATTCAGAAAGTGATGGAACCAACCAGAGGGAAAAATATCCTGGATGTGGTGCTGATAAAACCAGATGAGCTCTATAGGGAAACTGAAGTAATAGATGGTATTAGTGATCATGAAGCTGTTTTTGTGGTAGTTAAAAATAAATGCGATAGAAAGGAAAGTCTTAAAAGTAGGACTGTTAGGCAGTACCATATGGCTGATAAAGCAGGTATGAGGCAGTTTCTAAAAAGTAACTATGATCGGTGGAAAACGGTAAATAAAAATGTAAACAGACTCTGGGATGGGTTTAAAGAAATTGTTGAGGAATGCGAAAACAGGTTTGTACCTTTAAGGGTGGTAAGGAATGGTAAAGACCCACCTTATTATAATAGAGAAATAAAGAGACTAAGAAGGAGGTGCAGACTGGAAAGAAATAGAGTGGAAGTAAGGAGAAATTGAAGGAACTTACTAGAAAATTGAATCTAGCAAAGAAGGCAGCTAAGGATAACATGATGGCAAGCATAATTGGCAGTCATACAAATTTTAGTGAAAAATGGAAGGGTATGTATAGGTATTTTAAGGCAGAAACAGGTTCCAAGAAGGACATTCCAGGAATAATTAATGAACAAGGGGAGTGTGTATGTGAGGATCTTCAAAAGGCGGAAGTATTCAGTCAGCAGTATCTAAAGATTGTTGGTTACAAGGATAATGTCGAGATAGAGGAAGAGACTAAGGCCAAAGAAGTAATAAAATTTACATATGATAACAATGACATTTACAATAAGATACAAAAGTTGAAAACTAGAAAAGCGGCTGGAATTGATCAGATTTCTGGGGATATACTAAAGACAATGAGTTGGAATATAGTACCATATTTGAAGTACTTATTTGATTATTGTTTGGTCGAAGGAGCTATACCAGATGAATGGAGAGTTGCTATAGTAGCCCCTGTGTATAAAGGAAAGGGTGATAGACATAAAGCTGAAAATTACAGGCCAGTAAGTTTGACATGCATTGTATGTAAGCTTTGGGAAGGCATTCTTTCTGATTATATTAGACATGTTTGTGAAATTAATAACTGGTTCGATAGAAGGCAATTCGGTTTTAGGAAAGGTTATTCCACTGAAGCTCAACTTGTAGGATTCCAGCAAGATATAGCAGATATCTTGGATTCTGGAGGTCAAATGGACTGTATCGCGATTGACATGTCTAAAGCATTTGATAGGGTGGATCATGGGAGACTACTGGCAAAAATGAGTGCAATTGGACTAGACAAAAGAGTGACTGAATGGGTTGCTATATTTCTAGAAAATAGATCTCAGAGAGTTAGAGTAGGTGAAGCTTTGTCTGACCCTGTAATAGTTGAGAGGGGAGTTCCTCAGGGCAGTGTTATCGGACCTTTATGCTTTCTTATATATATAAATGATATGAGTAAAGGAGTGGAATCAGAGGTAAGGCTTTTTGCGGATGATGTTATTCTCTATAGAGTGATAAATAAGTTACAAGATTGTGAGCAACTGCAACGTGACCTCGAAAATGTTGTGAGATGGACAGCAGACAATGGTATGTTGATAAACGGGGCTAAAAGTCAGGTTGTGAGTTTCACAAATAGGAAAAGTCCTCTCAGTTTTAATTACTGCATTGATGGGGTGAAAGTTCCTTTTGGGGATCATTGTAAGTATCTAGGTGTTAATATAAGGAAAGATCTTCACTGGGGTAATCACATAAATGGGATTGTAAATAAAGGGTACCGATCTCTGCACATGGTTATGAGGGTGTTCAGGGGTTGTAGTAAGGATGTAAAGGAGAGTGCATATAAGTCTCTGGTAAGACCCCAACTAGAGTATGGTTCCAGTGTATGGGACCCTCACCAGGATTACCTGATTCAAGAACTGGAAAAAATCCAAAGAAAAGCAGCTCGATTTGTTCTGGGTGATTTCCGACAAAAGAGTAGCGTTACAAAAATGTTGCAATGTTTGGGTTGGGAAGAATTGAGAGAAAGAAGAAGAGCTGCTCGACTAAGTGGTATGTTCCGAGCTGTCAGCGGAGAGATGGCGTGGAATGACATTAGTAGACGAATAGGTTTGAATGGCGTTTATAAAAGTAGGAAAGATCACAATATGAAGATAAAGTTGGAATTCAAGAGGACAAACTGGGGCAAATATTCATTTATAGGAAGGGGAGTTAGGGATTGGAATAACTTACCAAGGGAGATGTTCAATAAATTTCCAATTTCTTTGAAATCATTTCGGAAAGGGCTAGGAAAGCAACAGATAGGGAATCTGCCACCTGGGCGACTGCCCTAAATGTAGATCAGTATTGATTGATTGAAATTGGGAAGCTCAGCAGGGAAGATGTTTCTGACCTTGTAGGTATACTGTTTGGGGATGTCAAGTATTTAAGATCCGTTGTCAGATAACTTGGTGTGTCTCTACAGAGGATGTTGTAGACAATAGAAACTGAGTGAAGGTTTTTCTCTCTGACAAATATAACCATGATATGATATATGACAATATCTGGACATATTTAATCCAAAACAGATGCATTTATTATAAGCCCACTGAAGTTTAACATTAAGTGTGGTGTTTGTATATTTTAGTGACTTTAAAGAAATAATATTTGTAGTTACAAATAGTACACAAGGATATTTTAAAAAATTGTTGTATTGCTATTGTATTATATAAATTGATTCAGTAAAAACATGAGACCAAGGTGTAACAGTAGGTGGCTTACATCTACACCATTTTGTAGCTTTCTTTATTTCAAAAGTATTTCTACCACTACTTTAAAAAGAAATTACATTTTCATTGCAAAAACTTTGAACTAGTTTTTATATTCAAAACGTTATGATTTAGGCCTGCCCAAAATGATTTATGATGCATACTTTCAAACACATCACTGACATGTCCCAAATCATCTATTTTACTATCAGAGTCATCTATATCACCTTCTACATTAACTACAATATGTAGTCTCCTCTTAGCCTTTTCATGACATCTTTATTCCTATAATCATAGAGAATACTAGCTTGTTAGATGATACATTACATTCACTTATTTCTGTTTACTGCATCCTTGATTCATAAAAGTAAAATAAATGAAAACTGCTATCAAGTGCCATCTATACCTCTAATAACTAAAGTTGATATCTGACATCTAGGGTTGGAGGGAAGAGCATTGCACGTGCCATTTCACGATGTTGCCACATTCCAGCATTCCTTTCTTTTACCCCTTGCTTCCCACTCACTTGTTCCCTCATTCATTCTGACCGCTGTGATCTGTTGTAGACTACCTGGGCAGACAGTGTCGTCCTATTTGCGATCACTCTTATCAGTGACATACAAACAGTCAGGTTGCTGTGAGGGAATTCCTTACTGAAGGATTAATACAGGAAGACATCCCTCAAGTAACTGGTGAAACTGGAATTCTTACGAATCGTATGTTGAAACTCATTAAATTACTTATATTTATCGTTTGAGACTGATCTGTTAATATTGGGACTGACAGAGAATAAACAGGACTCAAAACTTTTATTTAGAGTTACCAGATGGTTGTGGGTGTAAAGGCGGTTAAATGAGTTTTAAGAAGTAGGACAAAAGATGGGCATATTAAAACCGTTGAATTTTACAGTTTCCAATTTCAAAACAAAGGATTTTTCATTTTCACTTTGCTTCTTTGACAGTGCTACTGTTTTTGAAGTAATTGTAGCTCATCTCAAACTTAACAGTTAATTTACACTTTCTTATACAATAGGGGACAATATTAAATTAATGCTTACATAATGCTCAAACTGTTCAAATATTTATATGACACGTTAAGTAAACAGCTGCTCAAAATATAATTAGCCAACTTTCCTCTCTCTCTATGTATGTCTACCCCTCAGTCTCGTTTTTCGATACCAGGTCGGGATGAGATGAGATTAATTTATACAGCATGTTTCTATGGCGAGATGCCCTTCTGGCACCAATCTCAGTTGAGGAGCTAATGAAGATGAAATGTGTTATGGTGAATGAAATTGGGTAAGGGGTGCGAGGACTCAGCTCTGGCCGATGGATAGGAACTGTACCGGCATTTGCCTGGAAGTGAAAATATTAAACCACAGAAAACTATAGACATAATATTGTATAGGCTTTTGGGCTTGTGCCATGGCAAGAAAATAAGGTGAAATTCTTAACATTTCACAGAAAACTGTGCTCTGCGTCCTCAGAAGAATTCTCGATTGTCCACGAGAAAGGCTTATTAAACAATATAATGAATATAATGAAGAAGTTGTAGATTAAGAAATACCTTCTGTAAAGAACTCGGCTATTGACTCGATATGTGCCGTGTGACGAATGGTGCTCATATTGAACAACTTGTAGGACAAAGTGTTTGAGTTGCTCTTTCACTCGATGTATTATTTAAATATGTAAATTCAATGTAATAAACACTAGAGAGCCTTTAAAACCCAATAGTCATTTTAAAATCCTCTTTATTTAGTATATAAAATTCCTCAAATTTTAGAACTTAATTATAAATTCAAATTATTTATTAAACTACCTTTTTATGAAATAACTAGCCATAATCTCCTCCGTTCCTCCTTCCTGATCCTTAATTAAGATTACATAAGCAGACAAATGAAATATGCTCAACAAACCCAAGCATCAGTGAGTGAAATTAAGATCAACTCTGTCTTAAAGTTTGACGTTAGTCACATCATTGAGAGTATAATATTGGTAATTCCTTTACATCTACTGCAAATTTTTCACCTACCCCCTCTGCTGACAACATAGCTCATTCAACAACCATAAGGAGTATTCTGTTACCTATAATAGTGATCATCCATGCCACAACGTAAGACAAGCTGCCAATCCAGATGATGCACATGATGAAGGTAAGAGGAAACCAGCGCTTGAAGCGAGGTTTCTCGCAGTCTGGAATTGTGCCCATGAACACCAGATGGATAGGCCATATGAGCACCCACAACATCTGGTGATACCAGCGCTGTTCTCTTGGCCATCGGAACAATGATGAGCTTGATGCTATAACATTATAATTTACATTTATTTCTGCATATTTAAGAAAAGTTATTTATCTTTGCAATGAACATTTCATTCAACATAACACTTAATACACATCAGTAAATGTAATGGAAAGAGCACAAACAACTGTATGAATATGCACCACAGAACAACAGGAAGGATAAAAACATACAAAAACAATCAACACAATGACAGGTTAGTGTGGTCTAAGGGAACAAATAAAGAAAAACAAGGACAAAGATGGAAACGAAGGATAAGCCCAAACATAGTATATTTAACATACGATGTCATCTTCAGCAATAGCTTCCACCTTATCAACTTTTCCAGATTTGTTTCTTTTCAGTTCTCTATGAGTTTGTTTATGTTTTCTAGCTTCTACAAGTGGGCAGGCATCTTTGAAAGATCTTCATTCTTGATTTTGGAAGTGCTGGTTAGGAGAGGGAGGGGAGAGATATAAGGAAGAGAAATTTAAACAGGTGGTTAGATAAAAGGAGCACTGGGTAAACACAGAAGGAGAGAAATCGAACAAGTTAAATACCATATATATAAATATAATTATTTTCCAGTAAAAAGCAAATTCATCTCTGTACAGGCCACGAAGGCCCTTGGAAGGGTGGAAGGTAAAGGCTTCCACTATCCGTAACCTCGGCACTTGATGGGGTAGAGTGGTTTGCTCTTTGACCTCAGGAATTAACCTGGTACTCATTTTTGGTGTAGGCTGAGTGAACCTCAGGACCATATGTACCTCCGGAAGTGGAAATCTCATTTCTTAAGTTTCTCAACTTCCTGATGGGGAATGGAACCCACGTCCTTCCAGAAGAACCGAGCATGCCTTTACCACCTCAGCCAGGCAGCCCCTATTATTTTCCACTCATCGTCGTCAGCGGCTGCAACTCATATCCGAGTATACATATTCTTCAGTAATTTACATTTTCACACTCACAAAGCTTTGTGAATATGTTTCATATGACTTAGTAGCCCAATCTTGGCGTGAAACATACGTCCTCACAGATCACATGAAATGGAAGGGAGAGGGCGGAACTGAGCTTGACAAAGCTTCCATGCTTGTCGTTTATCCTCTTCACATCGCCGTCGTTCCTCTTCAAACATCAAAACTAATGCAGGGACAGTGTGGCACCAAAGTGTACGATTCTCAGCAAGTGCATGCCAGGAATGAGTGTTAATTCCAGCTCTTTACATAGCATAGTAGGTACTTATGAAAGAGAAAGAACCTGCCTTATAGAAAATTATTATAACTGTTAAAAGGATTTGTATAGATGAAGTTATATTGATTCTTACCCTTTTATTTTAAAATTGTGTTATTCATTTTCCTGGTCTAGAAAGCCAAGAATAATGGCCGAGAGGATCCGTCAAGCTGACCACATGACACCTCATGATCTGTAGGTCTTCAGGCTGAGCAGCGGTTGCTTGGGAGGCCATGATCCTTCAGGGCTGTTGTGCCATGGGGGGGTATTTATTTTGCAAAATGTTATAAAATTTCAATTTCTTCACCAAAGAATATGCCACTTAGAAAACAATTTATTTATGTCTGAAGACTGAACAGATTACTAAATACTCTACGATTCCAGTAGTGAAATCAAAAGATCGCTTCATACATAGATATTGCAATAATGGACTAAACACTGAGCTTTCATAGAAAAGTGTGAACCTTACCAGGTGGCTCAGGTGGTGATGGAGGGCATGGTGGACTTTGCTGTAGAAGTTCGGCAGGTGGTCCTTTCAGACTACCATTCTGTTGCTGAGCAACTGCCTCATCCGTCTGCAGTGGCAGCTGAACCTCACCAGCCTCTGGCCGCAATGGAATACAACAGACACACAGAATAACTAAACAGTTACAGATTACTTTTCAAGGAGTACTTACCATACAATAGCCACAAATTAAGATAAATATTATTGTAATGTGAACAATGGTGCAACACTGGAATAAAAATTATCATCCATCAGTATTATTAAATACAATTCAATACTCTGTCAACAGAAATAAAGAGAAGTGTTATGTTGAATCTATTACAGAACTATTTAAAATAGTCTTACTTGAGTCTGCCTTGCCAATACACCTTATAATGATAGAAAACCAGTTTTACTTGAGTCCGCCTTGTCAATGCACCTTATAATGATAGAAAACTATAGTTTTAAAGGCTATTTTAACATGATGTTTTTAAAAACATTAGTGACTTTATAAATTTCTTCGTTGAACGTAAAGGTAGAAAATAAAGTAACAATAGGTTTTTCTTTCTTCAAAGTGGTTAAAGGGCGATGTTTGTATTTATTGATAATTCTTTCAATGAAATAACCATTGTATCCATTAAGTTTTGCAATCATACGAATATTGTTCAATTCTTTTTTAAGATCACTTTTGGGCATTGGTACAGTAAAGG
Organism: Anabrus simplex; assembly: GCF_040414725.1. Lineage (NCBI taxonomy): Eukaryota > Metazoa > Arthropoda > Insecta > Orthoptera > Tettigoniidae > Anabrus > Anabrus simplex. The sequence goes on along the minus strand of NC_090270.1, from coordinate 222,001,829 downwards.
CTCGATAAACCATGCTATTGTATGCAGCTCGTTTATGGATTTGGGGATGTGAAGAATCTTGACGATTTGTAGAAGCTGTTTGGGTAGATTTTCTGAAAATATTATATTTTAAGGAGTCTGGTTGTCTAATGATAGTCAAGTCAAAAATATGTATTCTTTGTTCATTTTTCAGATTCAAGCATAAATTTTATGTGTGGGGTCAATATTGTTGAGGTTAAAAAGAGTGGTAGCAGCATCTGTTGTGCTCTCATCTAAGATTACTAAAGTCTCATCCACATATCTAGCCCAAAACAGAATATTGTCAAAGTTATTATTGTTATCAATCTTAGTATGTTCTAAAAAATCTAAATAAATTTCTGCCAAGATACCCGAGGCCAGCGATCCCATGGCCAAACTTTCCTGCTGATAGATAACATTACTGAAAGTGAAATAGTTATTATTTAAAACTAGTTTCAGGATAGACATAAAATCTTGTATTTCTAAAGTACTTAGGTGGCTATATTTACTTAAATTGTTTTCTATGATAGGGTATAATTTAGACGTTTGAATACTAGGATACATATTTACAATGTTGAACAAGTGAAGGGAATGATGAGGTTGGATACAAAATTTACTTAGTTTCTCTATCAGTTCTGTAGTATTTTTAAGATATTTTTGAATGAAGTGAGATGTCTTATACAGAGGGCTTGGTCTATAATTGATGATCGGGCGAATGGGGATGCCGGGCTTGTGTACCTTAGGAAGGGCTTTAGCAGTGGGAAGGCCTGGGGGGTCTTAATAGTTAATTTTGTTTTTTCTTGATCCGTTAAAAGGAATGAAGTATTCTTTAAAGTTTGCTTAAGTAGGCGTTGGATTCTTTGAGTAGGGCCTTTTTAACTGTAGAAAATGAACTTGAAAAGAATTCTTTAGTTTTAACTATATATTCATTTCTTTCCATTATAACGGTTGTGTTACTCTTGTCAGCTTTTGTGACAATAAGATTATATATAATTTTCTTTTTAAGAGCGCATATTTGTTTCTGTTCAATGACTGATTCCTTATTACTGCTATAGTTAGGGGGGTTGCTATTATTATTTGAGTTAAGAATGTTATTCATTTTTCATTTTACTTCAAACCTCATTTCATCCTGTTTTTCTATTGGCAATTTACTGATGGCTAGTTCAGATTCTAATACCATAGTGGTAGTGGTATTAAGTATATTAAGATTAGACCTTTGGCTAGAATTGAAATTTCTTCGTCATTCAAAGGTACATTGGATAAATTAATAATTGGTGGATGAAAATGATTCATTGTGCTAGTGAAATTTCTATTTTCATTAACATGGCTGTTGCTAGGTTTAGAGTTCTTTAGTGTGCAAAGCTTCTTATCTTGGGCTAGATGTGTGGATTATACATACTTTAGTAATCTTAGATGAGAGAACAACAGATGCTGCTACCACTCTTTTTAACCTCATCAATATTGATCTACACATAAAATTTATGCTCAAATCTGAAAATGAACAAAGAATACATTTTTTAAACTTGACTATCATTAGATAACCAGACTCCTTAAAATAAAATATTTTCAGAAAACCTACCCAAACAGCTTCTACAATTCATCAAGATTTTTCACATCCCCAAATTCTAAATGAGTGGCATACAGTAGCATGGTTTATCGAGCCTTTACTGTACCAATGCCCAAAAGTGATCTTAAAAAAAAGAATTGAACAATATTCATATGATTGCAAAACTTAATGGATACAATAGTTATTTAATTGAAAGAATTATCAATAAATACAAACATTGCCCTTTAACCACTTTGAGGAAAGGAAAACCCAATGTTACTTTATTTTCTACCTTCACATTCAATGAAGAAATTTATAGTCACTAACTTTTAAAAAAACATCATGTAAAATAGCCTTTAAAACTATCAATAATAATACAACAATCTTATACAACTCTACTTCTATTAATAAGACTAATAGTTTTTCAAAATCAGGAGTGTATAGGATAAAATGCAACAGCTGTAATTTTTCTTATGATGGAAGAAGCTTTAACCTAAGATACTTAGAACATGTCAATGCCCTAAAATACAATACATTTTCAGCAGTAGGACAATACAAGCATAATTACAATCACAAATTGATTGACATTAAGCAGGATATGGAAATCCTCAAAGTTATGAATAAAGGACCCCTCCTAAACATAGCAGAAAACTGCTTTATACATTTGCACCAATATTTTAATCCAAATTACAATCTTGATGACATTCCTATTTCCTTTCTTGAACAATGGTACAATGCCAATCTTCAGGTGTCCTTTCATCCTTCCATATGGCATTGAGGGCTCAGTACAACCACTGCAGTCCAATGCTTCCTGCTGCCTTAATCATATCAGAAATCTCCTTTAAAAATAAAGAAACATCTACTTTTTTATTTTTGGAAAATTCACTTAGATAGGTGTTGGGAAGGATTGATAAAGGGTTTGAGTTATTTTTATGCGGATACTTATATCTCAAAAATTGCAGATGTTACAGACGTGGAAATAGGTATTTGGACTCTCCTTTAAAAATAATGACACATTCTTTTTCGACTTGAGAGAAGAAAGAATACCAGTTTCTCCACTGATACTTTTCAGTAGAGATTCCAATCACACTACTGCAGCTGCAGATGTTAGTGAAAACAACGTGGTGAAGCGGTGAGTAAAAGTTTGCTTTACTCAGTGGCATGCAATGAACCCCATCTACCCCAGCGCTGCTGGGGCAAAGAATTTTGTATTTATATTGTCTTATTATTCCTTAGAATGCTTTTTATCAAGTTTAAAAAACTGGAAAGAACTAATTCAAGCCAAGTACAGCAGTTCAGCACTCTCCAGTGAGCTGGATTTCTTTGCCGGCGCAAACCCCAGCGAAATTCAAGTCACTCTGTTGACGCATGCACTTGAAGTGGCCTTGTCCTGAGGGCGGGTGTGATCTGTGGGCCACGCTTTAGATTCACAGTGTCTTATAGCGACAGACCAGCTAGCTTCGATAGGGTGTGTTAGTTGTAGCAGTTAACACTCGAAGTGTTCAGTGCCATGCATCAGAGGCTTCAAGAAAAATATCAATATGATAACAGTATAGCCACTTGCTCATCATCTTGCTAATACAAATAGAACTAGTTTATGAAATCAATAATTGTAATATAAGTATTTTAATTTTGGATTTCAGCATGTATAAAGTTTTTGGGATTATTCATTGATGACCCCAATGGCACTACAGCCCTTGAAGGGTCTTGGTCTACCAAGCAACCACTGCTCAGCCTGAAGGCCTGCAGATTACGAGGTGTCATGTGGTCAGCACGACGAACCCTCTTGGCCATTATTCTTGGCTTTCTAGACCAGGGCTGCTATATCATCATCAGATAGCTCCTCAATTCTAATCACATAGGCTGAGTGGACCTCGAACCAGCCCTCAGGTCCAGGTAAAATCCCTGTTCTGGCTGGGAATCGAACCCAGGGCCTCCGGAAAATATTTAGGTTGCCCAGCATGAGCACAGAGCCAAGTGCAAAGTACAAAAATGTTATATTTTGTTGCTGTGCACCCATGGGTTCGCCTATAAAGGTGATAGGGTCTGTGAATTTTTGTACTATTCTTCTTGGATTATAGATGAAGTTTTCATAAGTTCTGTTGCATTTTTCATGAATATAATAGTGTTGTTCGTCATGTGGAATACTTTTCCACACCAGCCGTCGCTGTACCAACACTTAGTAAGCGAGTAAAACTGTAAGTACACTTTCTTTCTTTCTTTCTTTCTTTCTTTCTTTCTTTCTTTCTTTCTTTCTTTCTTTCTTTCTTTTCCTACAACATTTTCCCACACCTGTGGATTGTGGGTGTGAACTGTGTCGCACATGGGTTTGGCCCTGTTTTATGGCCGGATGCCCTTCCTGACGCCAACCCTATTGAGGGATGTAGTCACTATTGTGTGTTTCTGTGGTGGTTGGTAGTGTGGTATGTTGTCTGAATATGAAGAGGAGAGTGTTGAGACGGACACAAACACCCAGTCCCCGAGTGAGAAGAATTAATCAGAAGCGATTAAAATCCCTGACCTGGCCGGGAATCGAACCCGGGATCCTCTGAAACTCTAAGTACACTTATGTTCATAAAATCCAGAACACCTTGAAAGACTAGATATAGGAAGTTCCTATTCACAGAACATATGCATTAGTATGTTCTGAAGAAATGATTAGCATTTGAACCATGTTGACCCTCAGGTTCAAGATCCACATTGATATCTCGCTGCACCACTACCGACTGGTAAAATGTGCCTGGGGCTCTCTTTGTCACTCTAAACCAAAGCTAATGGATCAGTGTGACTTGAGCAGACATGCAGGATGCTTCACAGATGTATGCAAGAACCATTCCGTCAAATGAGTGAGTTTGAAGGAGGGCACGTTATTGGCATGAGGGAACGTGATGCATGCATCCGGTAAATTGCTGCTCATGTGGGATGAAGTTTGTTGGCAGTGCAGTTTATTACGGTCTGGGTTACCAGTGCATCGTCCACTCCTCCACCTATCTTTGATTAATATACATAAGCATGTTAGACTGCAATGGTGTATGGAACGATGTCACTGGGGACAGGAATGGCAGCAGATAGTGTTTTTGGATGAATCCAGGTTCTAAATGTTTGAAAATGATGGCCACATTTTGGTTCGCTGGAGAAAGGGTTAGAGGCATCATGCTAACTACATTCGTACTAGACATACAGCACCATCTCAAGGTCTTATGGTGTGGGCTGCTATTGGGTACAACCACAAATCACAGTTGGTGCTTGTACAGAGCACTGTGACTAGTTTGACCTACGTGAATGACATCCTTCGACCCGTTGCCATACCCTTTCTGCACGACACCCCAGATGCCATATTTCAGCAGGACAATGCGTGACCACATGTTACTGCATAAACACGTTTCTTCTTGTTGTCACAGGATGTCAGACTGTTGCCCTGGCCTGCCCGATCACCGGACTTGTCGCCAATTGAAAATGTGTGGGATATGCTGAAACGACGAATATGGTGCTCTAACCCAGTGTCAACCACCAAAGATGAACTGTGGAACTAGGTGAATGCAGCATGGATGGCTGTACCCAGAGCCCCATTCACGCCTTATACATGTCGATGCCGTCACACATCGAACAAGTGATCAGTGCCCATGGACAACGCAGTGCCTACTAGGCAACAGGACACATGCTGAACCTAGGTGACTAAAATGCTAATCGTTTCCGCAGAACATACTAATAAATAGGTCCTGTGAATATGAACTTTCTATCTCTAGTTTTTCAAGTGGTTTTGTTTCTTATGAATATTTGTGTACCATGCTTAAAATCTGCTGAGGCTTATGTTATGATGCTGCCATGAATACCAATTTGGAAACAGTAATGTGGTGATGCTGTGATTGCTTTTTTTTTTTTTTTTTGTTGATGTTGATATTGATGTTGATTTTGTTGTTGTTGTTGTTGTTGTAATTTATTATTATTAGCTGAGCAAAGAACATGTTCAATGCATGCCACTGGTTTTACGTGTTGGAAGGTAGGTACTGTGCTTTTGCGGTGTTAAGTACTGTATTTATTTGCTGCTTAATTACTGTTATAATTTTGATTTTATATTTGATAGGAGGTCTCTGAATTTCACACAGTTTGTTTTTAGACCTGACCAGGTTTACAAGTAATATTTTATTGCCATCATTCTGTGCCTACATGCAACTTATTATTTCTTGTCATTTCAATGTTTGTGTTAGTTGTGTGTATTGTATATATTGCAGGAATATTATGACTTTGTTTTAATGCCTTTGTTGAGTACTTGTCAGTTTTCTTTATGTGTTGAGATACCAGACAGAAGTTTTCAGCTAATATTATGCATGCTGCTATATTGGAAGGGAAACTATCTCACTCCTCATTTCCCTTATGGCTCTTCAGCACCTAGATCATCTATGACAGCTGAATGTGGAGCTGTTGAGGATCCAACCAGCCTTCAAGCTGAGTACCAAACATACTACAGGGTGCAACAGTAAGGTAGGTCAAAATTTCAGAAAACACTGCTCACATGTAGAAGAAAAAAAATGTACAATATGGACATGGGTCTGTAAACTCTTCATTTCCATGTTAGAACGCATTTTATACAACTAGTACATTAACCAGGGGAAACACACAGGAACAGAACGTAAGCATTTCTGGACTCATGTTCAAATAACATATTTTCTTCTTCTTCATGTGGGATATGTGTTCTGAAAGTTTGGCTGCTATTACACTCTGTATATTGGAACTGTATGGTATTGGTACTATAACTATGAATGTATGATGTATGCTATTGGTTGATTAAGACAGTGAATTATCTAGCTTAGAGAATATAAGAAGGGAAAAAAAAAACCACACACATTTCATTGTGAACGCTGACATAAAGAAATACCAGTTGGAGACTCAGTGACAAATCAACTGATGGGTATCTTGTAAGGAAGTACACCATACTTCTCGCAGTAGTTCTCATCATGGTCACATCTGTCAAAATCCTTCTCTTATTGAACAACTTTTCCTCAATTAACCTTCTCAGAGTTTGCTCATTTATAATACCTTCCTGTCTTAATTAGGTCCAACTCTCATGTTCATTTTGCTTCCGTTAGTATTAATGTGGCTGTGATAACAAGCAGTTGCATTTTATAGCAGTCCAAGTGACTGCATGTCCATAGATTAATAGCTGGAGTCAGGGCACAATGGAGAGTGACCGATCCTATGTACCTGTGTCAGACAATTTTGATATGTTGGTAGAGAACTTTACAAGAAATGACATTCATATTGCAAGGTCTGTATTCATTGTAGTTTCATACATAATAATGAATAGGTTGAAATTTTATATTTTAATTTTGGTTGAGAACTCACAATAATGTTATACTATAAGCACAAATACAGCAACAGGTAAATGACTTTAACATCAAGTTAGAAAACACAGCTGTTTCTTTCAAAGCTTACAATTTGAACATGTCTGTTTGCAGAGATTTTAAGTGTAAAATGATAATGTGATTTTTGATAGTCTAAAGAAAAGTTTTTGAGATAAAAATTGTCTTTGACTCCTTTCATTAATATTTTATCCTTCAGATTAACAATAAAGATGGTACTGAAACCTTGCATCTGCATTAGTGTTAGAGATAATCAATGTCAGTTATTAAGAGTTAGATAAACATTATCAATACTGGTACTTAAATAATTAAAATGAACTGTATTCATTCAAAGAGACAGAATCTCCACTCACCAACAGAGTTCTCTGTAGATGGCTTGCGACTTCTTCTGAGAGTTATCTTACCACGAGCACACCTCTGGATCGACTTGTCCCAGTACATGACTGCAGAGAGACAATAGTGATAATATTATTATAATGTTGTATAATGTTGTATATCCAACTAAATTCTTATACAAGAAATATTTTAGGTAATTTTACGTGGACAGTAACCCACCCAGAATTAAAGGAAATAGAAAGAAATAATATATGGCCCTTATCAACAATGTTGAAAAATTAGTCAATACTGAGCAAAATATTTAAGGAATAAACATTTTGCACTCATACTGAACAACTTATTTAGATAACTAAACAGATGAAAATTCAATCATTTAGTTTTTTACTTTGTCAGGATTTGAACATTTTTTTCCCCTTGTTAAACTTTTTCTGAAGACGAATGAGTATGATTTTTAAACATCAGTATGGTTAGCCTGACCATCAGCTTTTCATGTTATTTGGGTCTAAATACTGACAGGCCTGTTAGGTAAGTCAGTTAACTCACTTCCCATGCTACAGGTTGTAGGATTGAATCTCTACTGGCATTTAAACTAGGAATTTCTTGTTACTTAAAACATGGAGGCTTATCAACACTTTGTCTTTAAAAGGGTGCATTTTTATCCCTTTAATAAGTTGAAATTAAATATTTACTGTGAATTACTCTACATGATGCTTATTAGTTTCTTAATCTAACTGAACTATGCAAGGTTATTATTAGAGTGTGTATTGGGCAAATGTAGCCTATATCAGCAGAACTGCCAAGGTTCTCTATAGTGAATGAGTGATATCACTCACCAGGAAGAGTGAGATTTAAGGAAAATGAGTGAGACAATCATTTTTGAATGTAGTACAGAGTGTATAATTTAAGACTTCATAGTAGAGTACCGAGGCATAGGAGCACTGAGAAGTGGTGACAGTGAGCGCAATGCCTGCAATGGTGAGCGGACGTAATTGTCTTAAAGAAGCACCATGATTATGCCTACAGAAACTAAATGAAACTGAACTCATCTGCTATATACATGCTCAGGATAAATTAATCAATCAATCAATTGATCGATCAATCAATCAATAATGGAACTTAACTCACCATTGAATGAGTCCAGTAAGATTTTTGCATTTCATGCTGATGAATATGAAATACCAGTTTCCTAAGCTACAGTCCAAAGCGTCTTATGCGGACAGAGTTGCAGTATATCTTCTAACCTCTCCTGTGTGAGAGCTGTTCTTCTTCCCTGTTTTTGGTTATTAGTTATTGAACCAGTACTATGCCAACTGTGAAGAAGTTGTTGCACATAAGGTTTTGATGGTACTGTTGAACTGGGAAACTGTCTACGGAATTTTCAAAGGCATCTTTTAATTGGTTTCTTCTTCTTGTACAAATAGCACTTGATCAAAAATATTCTTTGTACTGTAGTGTACTTAATCATTGCAATAATAACACTAGCAACACACCTTTAAAAAATCCAATAGTTATCAATAGTTACTAGCAAACTGCTGCGTCAGCTATCAAGCCATATTGTGTTCACTTGAGAATTCCTGTGGCCTGTGTGCAGAAGTGGGAAGTCTTAAATTATACTCCCTGTATATGTTCATTCATTTCTCTATACTCAGTAACAAAGCACACGTTCTATAACAAAATCTGCTTTTAGATATTGTTTCATACAGTGCACCAACAAGTTTTGTATATTACAGTTTCACATGGTACACATCACGGTACATCAAACACATTTGCAGTAGGCCTATGCACTGTAGGCAATGTCTGATAGACATAGTGTTATTAAACCTAGATCAGATTTGATATTTGCCTGATAGGAGACATTTGTCATGTCGTTGGTCAACTTAACGGCATCACTTGTAAGGTCACTGGTATATAGATGGCATATGCAGGACTCGGTTAAACATGGCAAAAGTCACTTACCCATTTCTGCTACTGACCAGATTCGAATTGTGGCATTGATGCAAGAAGGATGGCAACAAGTGAATGTTGCTGCTCATGTTGGAGTGAGTCAGAGCAACATCTCCAGAGCTTGAAAAAAGTTCAGGGAGACGCAAATGGTTGCTGATCGACAAGGGACAGGATATTCACACAAAAACCTTGCAGAAAGGATTGATATTTCTAGCCTTCAACACATTGTAGGCCCACTGCTACTGCCACTGCCACTGAATGTGTCAGATTATACACTGCAAAATTGGCTGCATGACAGAGGACTGATATGAAGGAAGCCTGTGCCAAAATCCCCTCCTAAACCATAGCATAGAGTAGCTCGTGTAAGGTGGGCAACAACTCACAGTTCATGGCATCAAACAGTGGAAGCATACAAACTTTTCTGATGAAGTCACCATAAGCTTGCACTCATACTACTTCTTCTTCTTATTCTACTGCTTTTCCCACACTTGTGGGGTCACGGGTGCGAACTGAGTCATACATGTGGATTTGGCCCAGTTTTACGGCTGGATGCCCTTCCTGATGCAACCCTATTTTTGAGAGATGTAATCACTTTTGTGTGTTTCTGTGGTGGTTTGTAATGTAGTATGTTGTCTGAATATGAGAACGAAAGTGTTGGGACAAATACCCAGTTGCCGAGCCAGAAGAATTAATGGGACACGATTAAAATCCCCAACCCAGCCAGGAATTGAATCCTGGACTGTCTGAACCGAAGGCATCAATGCTGACCATTCAGCTAAGAAGTCAGACAAGCTCGCATTCATACAGCAAGGGCATTACAGCCTGGAGACAATCTGGTGAGAGATGGAATAAGTCCTTCATTCTGGAGCACTGTCAGCAGCAAGGAGGTTTCGTAATGTTTTGGGGTGGATGACATTTGGTTGACATACATTTCTAATTAGTGCCTAGCGTAACATGGCTTTTTGTTTTGTTTTGTTGTTAAACTGACTGACATGACAAATGCCTCCTATCAGACAAATATTAAACATAATCTGCATGAGAGGATAAAATCAATAAGACTTTGACGGTTTGGAAATGTAATGAGGATCAAATACAAGCATTCCACATGCTTACATGGAGTTGCAAGTAGGGGGTCAATTGGCAGTCTCAGAAAGAGATGGCTGAACAGGTAAGAGAGGATGCAGAGAGAAGAGGAGAGAACTGGAGGTCTACACTGGAGAAGATGGCATTCTGAGATCAACAAATCTGGAGCAGGTTCATTCATTATAACTAGAAACAGGCACAATATGAAGTAAATTTTGCAAAAATATGAAATTTAGTTAGCATAAATGAAGAGTGGAAATGTCAAACATTCTAAGTACCAGTTTTAAAAAAGATAGTTTTATTTCACAAGTACGTTCTATGTGCCCAGGAGTGTATATCTAGCTAGGTTCCAAGAGCCAATACACGGAGTAAGTAGTTCAAAGAATCTGTAATAGATAGCGCCTATCTAAGAGCCATGCTATGCTGCCATCTCTTGTTCCAAGTGCCATGCTTCTTTTTGCAAGTGTTTTGTTCTGTGTGTTGAGAGCGGGAAATTGTATGTGGTTAGAAAGTACCTTAATAAATGGAATAAAACATTGTTTATAATGGAAGGAGAAAAGTTGAGATCGAGAAAAGTTAAACATAACTGGAGAAGAGAACAAACAAAGAAACGAATATTGGGAAAATGTTATGAGAAGAGATATACAAAGGCTGTTGTTCCAAATAATCATCTGCCCATGAATGAGGTTAGTAATCCTTATCAACTATTCTGGACAATAATGAAAATGTGTTATTTCAAATGAAATGGATATCAAGAATAAACTTTGAATTCTCTGATCAATATCTTATGTATTATCTGTCCTGGTTTACCTTTTAATGCTACTTCTAGAATAAAGGAATTTTATGTTTATATTGTTTTAGGTGTCATGTAGGTGCAGTTACAAGTGTGCAGATGTACCCTTTCAATGGAAGCTGAAACTTTTCAATGATTACCATGGATTAAAGAGTGAAAGCAAACAAGGAACGTACTTGTTAGGTTTAATGCAGATGACTGTCAGTTGTCAGGAGAGAATGTGAAGATTGATAGGCAATTTTTCTTAAACAAAATACATTTTTTGTACTTTTCTCCTTAATAAGATGCAGTATTTTTTATATAATACAATTATATATGTTCCTGCTAATCATTTATGTTATTGCTATTATTATATCCTTCTAAATCCTTAAATAAAGTGTAACAACAGGTTGAATGGCACTTGTAACTGACTCAATCATCACATAGCACATAGAACGTTCTTGTAGTTATTGCTTTGTTTCTCCTAAACCATTGTATTTTTGGCAAAGTTTTCTAATAAAAAAGAATTCTCTAGTAGGAACCTGCCTACATACATATTTTTGATGTAATAAATTAAATGTAAACAGAGATAGACAGTTATTTCCTTCTCCTGTAAAATTTAGGAAATGGCACTTAGAATGTTTGACATTTCCACTCTTCAAATATGAAACCATGAAAATATATTTAATAATATTATGAAATACAATAAATCACAATAATTTTTCTTTTTCAATTTTTAATTGTATTTAAATCAACAGAAAACTGATTAACTATTCTATTTACAGTGAGGGAACAAAATTAAACCTAGTTAGTTGTTAGTTAATAATTACCGTACTTTAATTACAATATTCTATTGTACCTTCCTAGAGTATTCTGCTAATGAGAATTACAATATGATACAAGCAGATTTTCAATATTTTATGGTGAAAGGTTGCATCTTCTGTACGTAAAAGATCGCTCCATATCACAAGATATAATGGGAGCATACTTGTATAGCGCTATATTTTTTACCTTAATATTTATTGGTATTTCCCTACTCTTATCTTCAAGCACCTTGCTAATTTGAAGGATAATACTCTACAGTAGATTATTTTCCAGCAGTAAGTACATTTTTGTAGAAACTGCTCTGCCTCTAGAACTTGAGCCAATTCTCATGCATTCCATGTATTGGACTGATGTCGGTAGTGGCAACTTCTTAGTTTCCAACTTCTCCATCATAGTAAGTACTGTGGCAAAATATGCCTGTATGTAGATCAGGTTTCCTTTCATGTTTTTACTGCAAAATCTCCTCCTGAGCAAGTTGCACACAATTTACTTGACTGAGAGTCAAAACTATCAATCACTTGCCCAAAAATTAATAAAATTCACAACAAATATAACAAAATATTCATTAAAATATCCCAAGTTTCCATCCTTTCACTCTCTATCAATGTAGGAAAAGTGCCAATTAAGAAAATTTTAATTGCTAATGGAAATATCAATGGAGGGAAAATTTGTAACTCTTATAAAGTATGAAGCAAAGTGGAGATTTTCACAAAAATATGAAAATTTTTGTAAAATATGAAATATGAACCTTGCTTAGGCATGCATTGCCATCTAAACTTCACCATTCGTAAATATCTTACTCCCCAGAGTGCTAGCAGCCATGATTAAGAATATGAAATTTCATATTGAGCCTGTCCATAACTATTACCCTACCTGGCCTTCTGGAGGGGTTACATGATGATGATGATGATGATGCATGGGCGCCCATAGGATAGTTTGTAGGGGGGGGGGGCTAGACCTGGGGGTATATAGTATTTTTAATATTTTGGAAGATGAATGTTGACTTGTATTCCACAGTAGAATACCACACACGGTATCCCCTACCACTTCTACGTAATACCGATTTTTAAACCATTTTCTTGAAAGAAAAACAGCTGAATATACTAGATTTTTTCCTTTCCCTGAGAGGTAGGGAGGGGGGGGGGGCACGTCCCCACCTTGCCCTCGGGTATGGGCGCCCATGCGATGATGATAGTAACATAACTGGTGTCTGGTACACAGAGATATTATTCTCCAAGCTGTAGTTACAGGATTTGCTACCACTGTGGGCGAGGGTTTTACACTTCTTCTCCTTCCTCTTCTTCTTCTTCATGGGGCCTCTAAATATTAGTTCCTAATTAGCGTTAACCTCTAAGATCTTTTGCTACCATGTTTTTCCTTCATTCCCACCTAAATATACCTGCTCCCTTCACAAAGCTGCAGGTTGTTCTTATTGGGTCTTCTTGGATTTTTCTCTCTCTTCACCTGGTAGTCCTAGAGTGAAGAGTCTGATTCTACACAGCACCTCACATTCGAAAAAGTATGTGTTCAGCTGATTCCTCTGCTTCATTGCATTCCCTACATATATTGTCTCTTATTACTCCAGTTCTATGTAGGTGTTTTTTCAGATGGCAGTGTCCTGTCAAGAGTTCTACTACCCATCTTATATTTTCTCTGCTGAGTTTCAACAGTTCCTTAGTATGCTTCTTGTTTGGTCCTTTTACCAGTTCCTTTGCAAGCCTGCATCCTGGAGTATTTTTCCAATTCTCCATTTGTTTCTTTTGTACCCATTTTCCTATGTAGTGTCGGGCTTGTTGATAGAAAATCCCACATACAGGTTTTGGGCCTACAAAATGTGTTTCTGCCCCCTTTCTGGCCAGTTTATCTGCCTTTTCATTTCCTTCTATACCTGCATGCCCTGGTACACATATTATTTTGATAATGTTGTACTTTGAGAACTTCAGGAGAAGTGAATGGCAACATCAGACAATTCTGGATATTATCCAGACTACTTCTAGTGCCTTAATGGCCATTTGGCTGTCTGTAAAAATGAAAATGTTCTTATCCCTATAGCTCATTTTCAGATTTTCTTCAAGACGTGTTGTGATAGCTATCACTTCCACTTGAAAGACTAGTGTGTTTGCTCAGGCTCAACTGGATTGAAGGGTTTTACACTAGTGGATAATATTGTTTGTGCCCATCCAGTCAGAGTGGTCAATCTGTTCCTTGAGATGCATGGTGTGGCTAGCATATTACAGCTGGTGGCCATGATCATTTAGGGCATCGAGTCCACATGGTCTGACATTGTGGTTAGCCGGTTCGAGTCCTATTCTTGGAAAAAGTTTCACCATTAGAATGTTGACTGGCATACAATTTGGTATACAATTTCTAATCACTAGATTGTGTGCCAAAAGCCTGGATTCACTTCCAAACCTCTTTGCAGTGGAGTGAGAGCATATGGTGATTCGTCTGTTGCATGGCGACATTAGGTTTTGAGAGCAGATCTCTTTGTTACAGACTATGAATCTCATGTTAAATCCATATTGATGGTTGAACTTCTTACAAAATTGTACAAAACTATTTTAATCCTCCTAGTCAATACTATATATTTTATGTCCAATTAAGACAAAACTTCACACATAAATAGACATATTTCGATCCGGCATTGGGTCATCCTCAGTAAGACATTAAAAATGAATTAAAGACATAGGAAACACACAAAATGAAATGTTACTTAAAAAGTGTTTTTTAAAAGCATGATGAAAGTTAAAAAAGTGTGAAATATTGATCGTTAAAACAGTCTTGAGCTGGAGGTCTTTCTGTTTCAATGTTGTGTTGTCCTTTGCTGTGGTTCAACTGGTATCTGTATACTGTTCAGTTAGTTGTTGTATTCCAAACTGGGCTGATATATATAATAAGCATTACTGAAGTTGAACCATCTGATTTTAGTGTTACGTGGCCTGCTTATATCACCCGTGTTCTCTGACTACGGAATCCAGCTCTCAACTGACTTGCTCCCGCAGTCGAGATGCAAGACGTGTTACTACAAGGAAGTGGAGTGGGGAAACATAGAGGACTTCTCCTCTTGGTGAAATTTACAACTTTGCCTTTTCATCCCATTTACATTCATACCATTGTCTGCTGTCCATCGCACTACATTGTTTAAGTCCCCCTGCAGTCGCTCACAATCCTGCAACTCATTTACTGCTCTATACAGTACACATCATCTGCAAATATCTTTATCCATGATTCCATCTCTTTACTCATATCATTTATATATATAAGAAAACATAAAGGTCCAATAAAACAGCCCTGCGGGACCCCCTCTTAATCATTACAGGATCAGATAACGCTTCACCTGCTCTAATTCTCTGAGTTCTATTTTCTAGAAATGTAGCCTCCCATTCAGCCACCCTTTTGTCTAGTCCAATTGCCCTCATTTTCGTCACCAGTCTCCCATTTTCTACTCTATCAAAAGCCCATTTCAGATATCACACCATCTACGTAATACCGTAGCTGATTATCTTACCAAATAATTCTGCATCAGCATCAGTGCCAGCCTTGCCAGGTCTGTACACCCCAAAAACATCAAGTTGCCTATTGTCTTTAGAGATGAGTCTACACCTAGAATTTTAATGCTCCTCATCCTTAACTTTTTCGTAGCTTACTTCTTTCACCAGTATATATCCCAAGAAATCTTATCAACCCCAGCTGCCTTCCTAGCTTTCATCTTTTGTACCTTTTTATAAAGGTCTTTATTATCATAGGTAAATTTGAGTATTTTTCCATTATTAGTTGCCACCTCTATCAGGACATTATCTTTATATCCAACTAGCTTTACATATTGCTGACTGAATACTTCTGCCTTATGTAAGTCCTCACATATACACTCCCCTTGCTCATTAATGATCCCAAGAATGTCCTTTCTGGAACCAGTTTTTGCCTTACATTATCTATACATGTCCTTCCATTGCTCCCTAAAATTCATGTGGCTCCCAGTTATGTTTGCCACCATGTTATCCTTAGCTGATTTTTTCACTGAATTCAATTTCCTAGTGAGCTCCTTCAATCTCTCCTTACTCCCACAACCATTCCTAACTCTATTTCTTTCTAATCTGCACTTCCTTGTTAATCTCTCTATTTCTCTGTTATAATGTAATGGGTCCTTACTATTCCTTACCACTTTTAAAGATACATATCTGTTTTTACATTCTTCAACAATTACCTTAATCCCATCCCATAGACTTTTTACATTTTATTTACCATTTTCCATTGATGATAATTGTTTTTTTTTAAATGTCCCCATTCCCCTTTTATCAGCCACATGGTATTGCCTAATAGTCCTACTTTTACAACATTCGTTTCTAACACACTTATTTTTAACTCTGACAATGACAGCTTCATGATCACTTATACCATCTGTCACTTCTGTTTCCCTATAGAGCTCATCTGGTTTTATTAACACCACATCTAGAATATTTTTTCCTCTAGTTGGTTCCATCACTTTCTGATTCAGCTGTCCTTCCCATAATAACATATTCACCATTTGTTGGTCATGCTTTCTGTCATTCTCATTCCCTTCCCAGTTAACATATGGCAAGTTCAGATCACCCATTACAATAGTGTTCCTCTCTCTATCGTTCCCCACATAGCTGATTATCTTACCAAATAATTCTGCATCAGCATCAGTGCCAGCCTTGCCAGGTCTGTACACCCCAAAAACATCAAGTTGCCTATTGTCTTTAGAGATGAGTCTACACCTAGAATTTTAATGCTCCTCATCCTTAACTTTTTCGTAGCTTACTTCTTTCACCAGTATAAATACTCCCCCTCATATCGTTCCTAACCTGTCTCTATGATAAACACTCCAGTTCCGTGAAAAAATTTCTGCATACATATTATGACTTCTTAGCCATAATTCAATTCCTTTTACAATATCTTGTAAACATATATCTATCAAATTACTTAAATTACCAGCATCTTTGGAGACACGTATCCACTTGCTGACATAACGGGTTGGATGGTGTAAGAATGAGTTGTTGCATGATCACTACCCACTGAACTTCTTACCCACTTCTCTCCCTTGAAATGCAGAATTTGTGATGAGTGAAGTTCTTTCCGTATACCACTTTGACCGGTAAGTTATTATAAATCTGTATACATTCCATGGTGTTCATTAATGACATTACCTCATTGTAAAACTCTTCACATCTTTCATTCTCGTCACCATCTGTATTCCAGGTTTTAGTGATTACACATTTTGCTATTTCCCATGAGCCAAGATGGTGTCTCTGTTAAAACCTTGCAATCCACCCATGGATAGATCCACTGAATCGAGTCAGTCCTATTTCTCGGGCCTTTTCCAAAGCCGAAGCATGAATATCCCTATTGTGAACATTAGCATCTATAACAGTTCTCTCCAACCTGAATTTTTCAGCTACATGATCGTCAAGCGCGTGATGATTTGAGTGCTGGCTTTTCTTCCCTTTCTCTACCACGTGACGTAAATATTGTAGATGATATATGTCTTGCACCATACGATATAGTTTCTGTACTGTACTGAAGTTTAATCTTTTAGTTATCCCAGAATCTTGGAATGCAATTATCTCCTTTGCCTTTTCAAAAGATACAGTATATCACCCCACTTCTTCCTCTTCAGTGGGCTTGGCAGATACCGTAAGCAGACAACTGGCTTCCACCACTTCTTAATAACTCTTCTTCACTGTCAGGTTCTGGATAATCCATAAATTTTTCACAATCAGACAAATCTTCCTCTGCATATTCATATTCTTCAATGTAGTCTCTTGTAATTTTGTGATGTATATTTTTACCACTGGTTGCTACTGTTTCATCTATCACATTGATTATGAATGCACCTGCATTTCTCTCCTTTACTGTAATTTCTGTGGACCTTCTTTTGTGTTTGTAATGGCTAACAATCATGCTCACTATATTTGCAGGATTCATTATCACGCGATTACGTTGAATGAGTGTAACGCGACTCGCTACAAAATCGGTAACACTACAAACGGACGGATTACCTGGCGAGGTTCATGCAACACAGACTGGTTTCCTTGCTCTTATGCATCATGTCTGTCTAGTTTCCCTAGATGTTGTATCAGACACTTCGTCAGGTGACCTTCGGTACGGCGTGGCATGTGTCGCCTATAACTATATTAGCTAGAAAAACTTTTTTTATAATGACTAAAATTACTAAAGTCATGATATCATGTTAGGTATGGTCCATTGTGGGTGGAATATTGAATCTTCGTAGCTTACAGTGTACTGTAATTGGCGATGGTACTTTATTTATACATTTTTTGTAATCACCACCTCAAACATACTCATTTAAAACCACAACTCAACTGCAATTGCTATCACAGCTTGCACTAACTCCTTTATGAGTATGACTAGTCATGTTGAAGCAAGCCTCAGGGCCCGAGGAGGCTATACATGGTATTGTGGTATTGATGTACCACACAGTGAAGAATAATTTTGTGTTCAAAATCCCACATTACCAACTTTGTACTTTTGACAAGTTTCTGTTGCTTCTGCATAGCTTTTGTAATGTATATACATACACACAGCAAAAGAACAAGTGCACTAAACCGGAATATGCAAAACTTCTTTTGAGCCCTATATATACCAATTGACTTAAAGGGTGTGAAGCTTAATCACCACGCCTGCTTCAATGACGGATTGGTGATCCTCCCCCACTGCTCAGCTCGCCGACCCAGTTTCCCGCTATATCAGAATTCTCAACAACATCTACAAAACCTCTTCAGCCTTCGTTAATGTCGGTGAAGCAACTCCAGAATTCTCTATCGGAAGATGTGTTAAACAAGATAATCCAATCTCTCCAAAGCTATTCTCATCAGTTTTAGAGATGGCAATGTCTAAGTTAAATTGGGAAGGAAAGGGTATAAGGATCAATGGGAGAAGGCTTAACAACTTGAGATTTGCTGATGATATTGCTTTATTGGCAAACGACAATGACGAACTCCAGACATTAGTTACTGATCTTGCCATGGAATGTGAGTCAGTCGGCTTGAAGATGAACCTTTCCAAAACAAAAGTCATGTCCAACAAGTGGGTCACAGCAGGAATTGTGAACATCAACAACATACCATTAGAGAAGGTCAATGAATATATCTGGGCCAGTTGATGAATATGAAAGGTGATATAAGACCAGAAATTTTTTGACGCATTAAGCTAGGATGGCAGGCGTATGGAAGAAACTCAACTGTCTTCAGATCAAATATGCCAGTAAATCTGAAGAAAATAGTTTATGATCAGTGCATTCTACCTGTGCTGACTTACGGCTGTGAGACCTGGACCTTGAACGAATTTACGAAAGGGAAACTTAGGACAGCGCAGAGAGGCATGGAAAGGTCAATGCTGGGTTTTACAAGGAAAGATAAGAAGAGAGCAGATGACATCAGATCAATCACTAAAGTTAATGACATTCTTGAGAGAACAGCCACCTTAAAATGGCAATGGGCTGGACATATTGCTTGAAGGGAAGATGACAGATGGACGAAGCTAGTGTTAGAATGGAGTCCAAGAGATCATCAAAGGCCTAGAGGAAGACCGCCAGACAGATGGGACAAAGACATCAAGAGAATAGCTGGTGCTACCTGGCAGAGAACTGCTCGAGACCGTTCTACCTGGAGAGTTCTGCTAAAGACCTACCTGAGTTCACGACTTAAAGAGGCCACATCATGTAATGATAGAATTGGCTGCTGCTGATGATGATGATGATGATATAGCAATTAGCAACTGAATGAAAAATAATTGCAACACAGTACACTAATTTTGCTTGTAGGATTTGCATATTGATATGGAGAACTTTTTCATGGAGAAGGATCAGCTTTGTCTTCCACATCTGACTTGTTTCATAAATCATAGATAATAAAGTTCATATTATTCTATACTGAAGAGCAATATAATGTAAAACAAAAGCTAAAGGTTTCCACCTATTCAATATTATTTATTGTAACCTTAAAATGTTACATATATTTGATGAAACTAGTTTTGGTCTTGCTAGAGACCAGCAGAGTTACAGCAAGACATGAATTATAGATAAAACTTATGAAGCAAACTTGTGTTGTTGATATTCAGTGCAAGACAAGTAATATAAAGAACAATGCTTGCTTCATAAATTTTATCTATAATTCATGTCTTGCCTTAACTGTATTGATTTTGACTGATGATGGTCTCTAGCAAGATCCCTTTGGGGATCATTGTAAGTAAGGTACCTAGGTCTTAATATAAGGAAAGATCTTCAATGGGGTAATCACATAAATATGATTGTAAATAAAGGGTATTTAGGGGTTGTAATAAGGATGTAAAGGAGAGGGCTATAAGTCTCTGCTAAGACCCCAACTAAAGTATGGTTCCAGTGTATGGGAGCCTCACCAGGATTACTTGATTCAAGAACTGGAAAAAATCCAAAGAAAAGCAGCTCGATATGTTCTGGGTGGTTTTTGAAAAAAAGAGTAGTGTTACAAAAATGTTGCAAAGTTTGGGCTGGGAAGACTTGGGAGAAAGGAGACGAGATGTTTGACTAAGTGGTATGTTCTGAGCTGTCAGTGGAGAGATGGCGTGGAATGACCTCAGTAGACGAATAAGTTTGTGTGGTGTCTTTAAAAGTAGGAAATATCACAATGTGAAGATAAAGTTGGAATTCAAGAGGACAAATTGGGGTAAATATTCATTTATAGGAAGAGGAGTTAGGGATTGGAATAACTTACCAAGGGAGATGTTCAATAAATTTCCAATTTCTTTGCAATCATTTAAGAAAAGGCTAGGAAAACAACAGATAGGGAATCTGTCACCTGGGCGACTGCCCTAAATGCAGATCAGGATTGATTGATTGATTGATTGATTGATTGATTGATTGATTGATTGATTGATTGATTGATTGATTGATTGATTGATTGATTGATTGATTGATTGATTGATTGATTGATTGATTGATTGATTGATTGATTGATTGATTGATTGATTGATTGATTGATTGATTGATTGATTGATTGATTGATTGATTGATTGATTGAAGACCAAAACTAGTTTCATCAAATATATGTAACTTTTTTTAAGCTTACAATAAATAGTATTGAATAGGTAGAAACCTTTAGCTTTTGTTTTACGTTGTTTCATAAAGACGAGGACTGCATATGTGTTACTCTCGTGAGAAACACTGACAAGAACAGAATCTAGACACACATTGCAGTGTTGCCAACTCGTGCACACAAGAAGTAAATAAACTGTATAAACTGAATCCCATGCTGGATATAGGCTACAAATTAACTCCTAGCAGAGGCAGAAACGTAGAGGTGCTGTCACTATCTGTTGGTCATGATCACAATCTTTCATTCCGTCTTCGTAATATATATTCGGCATCTATTGAAATTACCACAATAGTCAGTGAAATCTGTCTGATAATTATATAAATACACTAAGTATCAAAGTACAAACTTCTGATCCACAACAGGCAAAATATGTAGTATTTCAGCGTCAGTGCATGGGGGTGTGAGATTTGCCTAAAATGTGCGAGTTCACACTCAGTGCATGAGAGTTTACAGTTCTCATATTAGAGTTAAGAAATGTTTTGTTATGATTGTTGAGAAGTGTATAACAATGTCTTTACAAGACTTTCCAGCATATTTTATGACTGATAGCAGTTACCAGTTAGTGGCCACCTACATGTGCTTATTTACTGTAAATTACATAGGCTATGCTTGTACACTGATACCTGTTGGCTTGCATTTGCTTACAATTTAGCTTAATAAATTACTTTAATATGGATGCCTACCTGCAATGTAGACTATGTAGAGCAGTACTAGTACCAAGGCTTCATACCATTCAACTCTCTCGTCGTGAATGATGCATATCATAAGTGATACTGTTACTCCATATGCCAGGCAGTCTCTTGTTAGTGGCCACCAGTCCAGCGGCACTACCTGGCCAAAACCAATCATCATTAGTCTGTGAAATTTTATTTCATAATTTGATTCAATAAATTGCTGAAATGAAGGGAAGAAAAGAAAAGAAAGACTGATTCATCAGTGGCCAGGATCGACCGATGGAAAGCGAGTTATAGTTACTAGATGACGATAGAACATAATGAAAATGCTTGTGCGGTGCGTGCATGCATGCATGGGTGTCATTATAAGGACACTGATACAAGTGAATTATATTGATATTCAGATTGCAGTACACTACAAAATCTTACATTAAAATACACAATAAGAAGAATGCAATCAAGGTCAACAGTTTTACACCAAACGGTATATTCAGATTACAATGTAAAATCCAACTTTTGAGGTTTCTTTGAAAATAGATTTAAGAGATATGTTGGTTTAACTATTATGTCTCAGTGAATGTTCAAAACAACCAGCCCATTGAGTCGACTTTCACCTGTTTATTGTGAGTGTGTTTTTTGGTTGTTGTTGTTGTAAAATTTGCATGGGGGGCATTATATCCTCCCAGTAACCTCTGCCCTGGGTATGCCCCTGCACCAAACACTTATACTTTTATAGGTATAAACCTGAGACTGACTGGATTGCATGAGAGTGTTAAAGCTGGGTTAACTTGAGATCTCTTATCATAAGATGAAATAGACATTGAAGTAGCAAGAATAATTTGTAATATGGGCAACAAGCAATTAAATTATTTCATTTGCAGGTTAAATTAAGAAGTGTTACAATATACAAATATTAAATGATATATTTATATATTTTTGTCCAGGGTAAGAAAGTCCTAGTATATGCTGGTTAGACTATCCACATCATGATTTCACAATATACAAATATTAAATGATATATTTATCTATTTTTGTATAGGGTAAGAAAGTCCTAGTATATGCTGGTTAGTCTATGCACATCATGATTTCAAGGTAGCATCAGTGATAAACCAAACCCTATAGCGGAACAGCCCCAAAGGGCCTTGGTCATCCAAGCGACCGCCTCTCAGCCTGAAAGTCTACAGATTATGAGGTGTCATGTGGTCGGCACAAAAAAATATTCTTGGTCACTATTCTTGACTTTCTCGTCTGCATCGGTGATAACTGAAGCGTTTTATTATGAGGGATTTTGAGTTCACCTACACAGGCTTTTCAGTTACAGTGCTAAGGAGATCTTGGTGTCTGCTAAAGGTTGTCTGATTTATGTTGAACTTATTATAAGAGGTTTTTAAATGGTGTGTGGCCTTAGAAGAGGCCCTGGTGCGGGTCTTTCAAATTGATGCCACATGGGTGACCTGTGCATTTATGAGGTTGGGGTCCTACCTATGATAAATTCTATTGATGAAGACGGCACACACACCCAGCCACCAAGTCATCAAAATTAACCAATAAAAATTAAAATTCCCAACCCGGCTGCAAATCAAACCTGGGTTCCCCTGGACCAAACACAAACAATTTAGCCATGGAAACAAACATTATAAGATTTCAAGCTACTCAATAAAACTATTTCTGAAAAAAACAGAGTGAAAGCCACTCAAGTAGTGAAAAAATGTTCCCATTAAAAATATGGCACTAAAGTATGTTCATATGTTCAATGTTTTCATAACAAGTAAATTAACACCACACTTCAGTACTGCAAGAAAACAACATTAAGTGGATAAAGTGAGTTTTTTTTTCTGATTTTGAATCAAAATTTGGTGGTACAGTTTCTTTAAACTTTCTACATGTTTTCAATGCCTGACAATTTATATGTTCTTATTACAGGACACACCTTAATATTCTTATTCATCTTGTATAACATGACTCTGAAAAGGTTACTCTCATATTTCAGAATAACTGACACATTAGGAACATAAAATCAGCTTCATGGTCCGTATCGCACTTCAATAGATTCACAATTAAGTATTTATTTATTTTCCACCTAGTCGATACAATGATTGCTTAAGGCAAGTTTTAATGGTCAAAAGTGGTACATGTTTCGTATATTATCAACATCTTCAGCTGCATAACACTGTTAAGATGAAAAATATATAAATTGACAAAGTAATGCTTTAGAGAAAGTGTCCTTAAAATTAACATAAGATTTAATTTATAAATTGACCTTTTTTCATGAATTATTAAGAAGAGAATATTCATTAGGACATGTTCTCTATGGAATATTGTACAAGTGTTTCCTTGATGACTGCTTTCTATTGTAGAAATAATTTATATATTTACTCTTGAGTTATTTGTTTGTTTTAATGTAGTCAATCTTATGTTAATTTTAAGGACACTTCCTCTAAAGCATTACTTTGTCAATTTATATATTTTTCATCTAAACAGTGTTATGTGGCTGAAGATGTTGATAATATACGAAACATGTACCACTTTTGACCATTAAAAATTGCCTTAAGCAATCATTGTATCGACTAGGTGGAAAATAAATAAATACTTAATTGTGAACATTAGGAACAGTTACAGTATTTGTTAATAGTCAAACATTTTAAACTTAA
Organism: Anabrus simplex; assembly: GCF_040414725.1. Taxonomy (NCBI): domain Eukaryota; kingdom Metazoa; phylum Arthropoda; class Insecta; order Orthoptera; family Tettigoniidae; genus Anabrus; species Anabrus simplex. The sequence continues at coordinate 221,977,528 of NC_090270.1, read as the reverse complement.
TACCACTGGCTTATTCCTCTACTTCAAAACTCCAGTTAAATCCAGTTTGAAAATTATATACCTGCAAAAGTAGATTATGATTATGTAAATTTAAATGTATATTTCAAAAGAGAATTATTATAATAATAAAGATAACAGAACAATTTTTGTATGGGTAAATAAATATATGTCAATCTCTGTAGTGTAATGGTTAGTGTGATTAGCTACCACCTCTAGAGGCATGGGTTCGATTCCTGGCTCTGCCACAAAATTTGAAATGTGGTGTGAGGGATGGTATGCCTTTGTTGGCAGGACCTAGTGTTTACAGTGCACTATGTCTTCTGGTATAGGCTAAAGCAATTTTGTTACCTCATAGATCTGTCTCAGTCTCATCCTTGGCTTTGACAATAAAAAAGTGACTGAGGTATGAGCGATGCTAGTAATGCCAATCCCTATGCAGCCAGTCGCTGCTATGAATGGTGTGAAAATGTTGCTCATAGGGTCGGTTGGTGCATGCATTTCAGTGGGCTTGGCAGACTGATATGTAATAGCCACTCTGGCTCGGCGAGGAAAGCAACGGGAAACTATGTCACTCCTCATTTCCCTAGTACGCCTCTTCAGTGATGCCTAGACCATCTATGACAGCTGATGGCAGAGCTGTTGGGGATCCCACCAGCGTTAATGCTGACGGATTGAACATACATACATGAGGGATGGAACAGGGTCCACTCAGCCTTGGGAGGTCAACTGAGTAGTAGGGGGTTCGATTCCCATCTCAGCCATCCTGGAAGTGGTTTTCTGTGGTATCCCACTCCCCCCAGGCAAATGCTGGGATTGTACCTAAATTAAGGCCACGGTCCCTTCCTTTCCATTTCCTTGTCTAGACTTTCCTATCTTTCCATCCCTTTACAAGATCCATGTTCAGCATAGCAGCTGAGACCGCCTGGGCGAGGTACTGGTCCTGCTACCCAGTTGTATTTCCCGACCTAAAGTCTCAAGCTCTAAGACACTGCCCTTGAGGATCCCTCGCTGCGTCCAAGGGAAAAGAAAATCAGCGGACTTAGTTTGTTAACAGTTACACAATTTGTAAATAAGAGTCAGAAAGTTGGAAACTAATTGACAGTGTACATTCTGAGCTCGTAGGAATAGTTCTGTACATAGAAATTGTTAGTTGCGCATTTAAAGCCGTTCTGAACCAATCCGCTAAGGTTTCTAACATTCCAGAACTAACTCGTATGAGCTGCTATGCCACTGCTAAGTTTGGAAATCATTACTTAACTTCAGAGACGTTAAGATCTCAGTCTGTTCGTGCAGGTGTTTGTTGCACAAAACAAGTCACTGAAATAGACTGGGAGGAAGGTACTCACGATGCCCGCGCCGATGCCGCAACACGCCGCCACAGCTAGGATGTTGAAGACAGCGCTGCCCACGATGGTACCGACGCCAATGTCACCCTCTGTGATGAACGTGCCGATCACGTTGACGAACAATTCTGGCGCCGACGTCGCAGCTGCCATAAATGTCGCTCCCGCTACGTCATTCGACATGTTCAGCGCTGGAAAATACATTCCATATTTTAGTTCACAATCAAACGATATAATTATCAAGATCACTCAAATCTATTGTCATCCAAGTCAAGAAATGTTGTTTATGATGTTAAGATATCACTGGATGCAGTGTCTCAAAACGGAATTTTTAGAGAATGCAGAAATTAAATAATAATAAAAACACATATAATAATAATAATAATAATAATAATAATAATAATAATAATAATAATAATAATAATAATAATAATAATAATAATAATAATAATAATAATAATAATCTAATTCAATAGAAACATCACGGAAACAACTCAATGTTCTCAGACAACAAGCAGCAAAGGTAGAGCTACAAATTTCACTTGAGAGAACACAAAGCATCACGAACATCAGTGAATCTCCTTGAAGGTTATATTGCATCGGGAGCAAGGAACGATCAAGAAAACCAACAGGTTCAAGTAGCCGGAACCCAATGTCTCCGAAGGAGTAGCATTATCAACTCGAGTTGATAAGCTAGAACTGGCATACCAACGGACCAAGAACACCTACAATAAAAACTGGCTCTTCCGAAACACTAAAATGAAGCACTACCAGTCAGTCATTCGCGGAATGTCTAATATTCACCAGGAAGGGACTCACAGACAAGCTCGAAATCCACGAAAGAAAAATATTGAGGAAGTTAATAGGACCAGTCAAGGAAGGGAACGAATATAAAAGGTGACTCAACTAAGAGCTCTACAAATATTGTGAAAAAATCACGGACGTGGCCAAGAAGAGACGCCTAGCATTTTAAATATCTACAGGATGCATCATGCCAGAATGACCAACCAGCTTCTCGTTTACCGTCAAAAGAGGAAGATCAAGTCACCGTGATTGATGGAAGTAAACAAAGATCTGCAGGAACTGGGAGGAACAGAGAGGGACTTAAAAGACCGGACATCTTTCGGGAGATGGTGAAACAAGAGGTTTCAGAACAAACCACCAAGAAGGAGGACAGGTACCCTGTGGAGAAAGGAGAGGAAAGAACAACATAGCCAGAGGATGCGCAATTACTGGACAAACATCAAAATCCACCCAAAACGCAATAGTTGAATATCGTGGTCCTTAGTCGGCCTGTACGAAATAATAATAATATCGCATGGTCTAGGATATCAGGGTGCAGATCGTCTGAGGTGCAGTCAATTAGGCGACCTGCATAACAGTATAACTTATTAGCTGTTATTCGCTGCTTCGCTCGCGCGGATTTCGTAATTTGATTAAAATAATCGTTCCTCGGTACTGCACTAAGACATTATCTGACAGCCCCTAAAGTATAACAACTCATCAAAAAATTGAGTTTCATTTACCATAGAAACTCTTTGTGAACCATGTTTGTGGTATTGTCCGTTGGGGCTAAGATGACTAGGTTACCGGCAGAGCTAACTCTGGAACATGCAACATAGATCTCTACATGTGAGAAACAATCCTCTCTCAAGTCGAAAACAAAAAAATTGTGTTTCTTTATTTTTAAAGAAGATCCCAAATGCATCTTTCCATGTCTGAAACATCTTGCCCTTTATCAGTCCCTTGCCCCACCGTCCCGCCTGTATCCACCCCACCACCACCTTCCACCTGAGTGGATTTTCCGAAAATAAAAAATACGTGTCCCTGATTTTTTAAAGGACATTCCAAACACTCATTTTCACGTCGGTAACATGTTATGTTTTTGTGATATACTACAGATATACTTATTTTTAAAATTCGCCTGATTTTTCAATTCTCTTCAACCCCTTAAGTGGATTATCCGAAAACAAAAACATATTTGTTTCTTTATTATTAAAGGCGATTCCAAGTACCAATTTTCACGCCTGTAACATATTCAGTTTTTGACATACAAGTATCTCTACTAAAGGATTCAACCAATTTTTCAGTCCTTTTCACCCCTCACCCTTAAGTGGATTTTCCGAAAACGAAAAGATACGCATTTCTTTATTTTTAGAGGAGATTCCAACTATCAATTTTCACGCCTGTAACATATTCAGTTAATGAGATATACGTATCTCCATTAAAGGAGTCAAAGCCTTTTTCAGTCATTTTCAACAACCCCACCACCCCATTAAGTGGAATTTCCGAAAACAAAAACAAAAGAGTACGTGTTTTATTATTTTTAAAGGGAGATACCAAATACTAATTTTCACGTCTGGTTCATGTTAAGATTTTGAGATATATTGTGGGTATACCGTACTCATTTCAAAAATTCACCCACTTTTCAATTCTTTTCACCCCGTTAAATGGATTTTCCGAAAATAAAAAAAATACGTGTTTCTTTATTTTTAAAGGAGATTCTAAATACAAATTTTCATGCCTGTAACATCTTCATTTTCTTAATAGTTCATCGAAAGGGAGGTAGGTAGCAGCCTTTCGGAAATTGCAAGGGCAGCAGTCAGGCCTTGTAATGATACTCAACATGGCTTAGCTGTGTTGATACTGCTACTTGGCTGGAAGCAACGGGAAACTAAAGTCGTAACTAACTTCCGAGGACATGCAGCTCTCTCTGCATGATTATGAGTGATGTCCTGATGATGGCTTCCTAATTGGTAAAATATTCCGGGGGTAAAATAGTCCCCCATACGGATCTCCGGGTGGGGACTACACGAGAGGGGGCAATCATCAGGAAGATGAATACTGCCATTCTGCGAATCGGAGCGGGGAATGTTAAAAGTTCGAATCGCTGTGGTAGATTAAATAATCTGAAAAGGGAGATGGATAGACTTAAGTTATAACATATGTAGCTGATATAAGGGAAGTACGTTGGCAGGAAGAGGAAGATTTTTGGTCAGGCGACTACAGAATTATTAACACAAAATCAAACAGGGGAAATGCAGGAGTTGGTTTAATAGTGAATAACAAGTTTTTTATTTGCTAGTTGCTTTACGTCGTACCGACACAGATAGGTCTTATGGCGCCGACGGGACATGGAAGGCCTAGGAATGGGAAGGAAGCGGCCGTGGCCTTAATTAAGGTACAGCCCCAGCATTTTCCTGGTGTGAAAATGGGAAAACACGGAAAACCATCTTCAGAGCTGCCGACAGTGGGGTTCGAACCCACTAACCTCCCGGATGCGAGCTCACAGCTGCGCGCTCCTAACCGCACGGCCAACTCGCCCGGTGAATAAGAAAATAGGGCAGCGGGTAAGCTACTGCAGATGATGAAGAAATCGAAAGACGATATCAAGAGATAGAATATTTAATACAATATGTAAAAGGTGACGAGAATCTAATTGTGATGGGAGAGTGGAATGCAGTGGTAGGCCAAGGCAAAGAAGTTAATGCAGTAGCAGAATTTGGATTGGGACAAAGGAATGAAAGAGGAAGTCGGCTGGTTGAATTCTGCACCGATCATAAATTAGTCCTTGCTAATACTTGGTTCAAACACCACAAAAGAAGACTGTGTACATAGACAAGACCTGGAGACACTGGAAGGTAAAAATCGACTTCATTATGATTAGGCAGAATTCAGAAACCAGATGTTGCATTGCAAAACTTTCCCAGGAGCAGACGTGAACTCCGACCACAACTTTTTGCTCATGAAATGACACCTGAAATTGAAGAAAGGAAGGAATGCAAGAAGATGGGGTCAAGAAACCTTGAAAGAAAATAGTGTGAGGGACTGTTTCAAGGAACATGTTGCACAAGGACTAAATGAAAAGGCTGAAGGAAACACAACAGAGGAAGAATGGGCAGTCGTGAAGAATGACGTCACTAGGGCTGCTGAAAAAATTATAGGAAGAAAGGAAAGATCACCTAAGAATCAACAGATAACTCAGGAGATACTAGACCTGACTGATGAATGACAAAAGTACAAGAATGCAAAAAATGAAGAGGGCAAAAGGAATTCAGGCGATTAAAGAATGAAGTGGATAGAAAAGTGCAGGACTGCTAAGGAAGAATGGCTGAAGGGGAAGTGCAAGGGTGTTGAAGGTTGTATGGCCCTAGGAAAGGTAGATGCTGCATACAGGAAAGTTAATGAAACCTTTGGAGAAAGGAAAGCCTGGTGTATGAATATTAAGAGCTCAGATGGAAAACCACTGCTAGGGAAAGAAGACAAGGCAGGGAGATGGCAGGAACATATCCAACAGTTGTTCAAGGTAAAGACATAGATGATATAGTTCTGTAACAAGAAGAGGCTCTTGATGCTGATGAAATGGGTGATCCAATTTTGAGATCAGACTTTGACAGATCTTTGAGAGACCTAAATAGGAACGACTGACTGCCTTAAGAGAAACCAGCATGGCGAGGTTAATCCATTTAGTGTGTAAGATGTATGAGACAGGAGAAGTACCATCCGATTTTCGGCAAAATTTTTTATATTACCTATTCCCAAGAAAGCCGGTGCTGACAAGTGTGAAAACTACCGCACCATTAGTTTAGTATCTCACGCCTGCCAAATTTTAACATGTATTATTGACAGAAAATGGATAGGTAAGTTGAAACTGAATTAGGAGATCAATTTGGCTTCAGAAGAAACGCAGGAAAACAAGAAGCAATCATGATTTTAGTCTGATCTTAGAGAATCGAATTAAAAAGGACAAGCCCATATACATGGCGTCCGTAGATCTAGAAACGGCATTTGATAATGTTGATTGGACCAAGCTATTTGAGATTCTGAAAGTGATTAGAATCAAATACCGAGAACGAAGGATTATCTATGATCTGCATGAAAATCAGTCGGTATTGATAAGAATCGAGGGCTTTGAAAAAGAACTAGCAGTCCAGAAAGGAGTGATGCAAGGTTTGAATTTGCACCCCCTACTTTTCAATGTTTATATAGAATAGGCAGTAAAGGAAACCAAAGCGAAATTTGGAAAGGGAATCATAATACAAGGAGAGGAAATAAAAACCCTGAGATTTGCTGATGATATTGTTATTTTATCTGAGACGGCAGAAGATCTGGAGAAATTGCTGAATGATATGGACAGAGTCTTGGGTAAGGAATACAAGATGAAGATAACTAAGTCCAAAACAAAAGTAATGGAGTGCAGACGAAGTCAGGTGAAGCAGAAAAAATATTAAATTAGGAAATTAAGTCTTAAAGGAAGTAGATAAATATTGTTATTTGGGTAGTAAAATAACTGACGATGGAAGAAGTAGGGAGAACATAAAATGTAGACTAGCACAAGCAAAGAAATTTGCTCACTTCAGACATTGATATGGGAATTAGAAAGACGTTTTTGAAGACTTTCGTCTGGAGCGTGGCATTGTATGGAAGTGAAACATGGACGATAACCAGTTCAGAAATAAAGAGAATAGAAGCTTTCGAAATGTGGAGTTACAGAAGAATGCTGAAGGTGAGATGGACAGATCGAATCACGAATGAAGAGATACTGAATCGAATTGGTGAGAGGAAATCGATTTGGCTACATTTGACCAGAAGAAGAGATAGAATGATAGGACACATCTTAAGACATTCAGGACTTGTGCAGTTAGTTTTTGAGGGAAGTGTAGGTGGTAAGAACGGTAGGGGTGGACCAAGGTATGAATATGACAAACAGATGCAGGATGCAGCAGTTATGTAGAAATGAAAAGCTTAGCACAGGATAAGGTGGCATAGAGAGGTGCATCAAACCAGTCTATGGACTGATGACTCAAACAACAACAAAAACAACAACAAGAACAACAATTATCCTCATAGAAGAATTCAATCCCTTTTTCGGTCCTTTTCATTCCTTTAACGGATTTTCCAAAAACAAAGAATACGTGTTTCTTTATTTCTATAGATTACAAATACAAATTTTCACGTCTGTAACATATTAAGCACTTGAGATATAAGTATCTCCATTAAAGGATTCAACCCCTTTTTCATTTCTTTTCACCCCCACCTTCAATGTTTTACCGAAAACCAAAAAGGGCATGGTTCTTTATTTTTAAAGTAGATTCCAAATACCAGTTTTTACGTCTGTAACATGATATGTTTTTGAGATGTACTCATTTTAAAAATTCACCCAATTTTTAATTTCTTTTCGCCCCACTTAAGTGGCTTTTCTGAAAACAATATAAAATGCTTTTCGTTATTTTTAAAGGAGATTTCATATACCAATTTTCACGTCTGTAACATCTTCAATTTTTGAGATATAGGTATCGTCATAAAAATGATTCAACCCAATTTTCACATATCTTTATCCCCCTCAAGTGTATTTTCTGAAAAAGCTCGTGTTTCCTTATGTTTAAAGTAGATTCCATATACCAATTTTCAAGTCTTTGAACTATTAAATTTTTGAGATATGCCCATTTTAAAAATACCAACGGCCGTAGCCGTGTTGAAACACCGGATCCCGTGAGATCTCCGAAGTTAAGCAACATTGAGCGTCGTCAAGATTTGGATGGTTTGCCACGTGCTGTTGGTTGAGGGTAAGGGAATGGAGGAGCGGAAAGGACCTGGCCACCCTACCGTACGTAAACTCCGGCTCAGGAACACCTCTGCGGAGGTTCGGACCTAGCTTTGGGCAGAATATACCCTTACCTTACCTATTTTCACCCCCTCAGCGACGAATATCCAAATAAATACTCTTAGTGAACACCTACAATCTAATATGAATGTATCCCCAAAATTTCATTTCTTTATGTCCAGTAGTTATGGCTCGATGATGAGTCAGTCAGTCAGTCAGTCAGTCAGGACATTTTATATATACCGGTACATTTTCCAAAATTTCATCCCATAGATATATTATACTTACCAGATATTGCAACAGGAGTTAAATCATGGCTGAAAAATGATATAATGGATGCAAAAATATTCTCACGGAACTGGAGTGTGTATCGTATAGAGATAGGATAGGAATGGTAGGAGGGGGAGTATTCATTCTGGTGAAAGAAGAATTTGTAAGCTACGAAAAAGTTAAAAACATGAAATTCTGTGTGTAAGGCTCATCTCTAAAGACAATAGGCAACTTGATGTCTTTGGAGTGTACAGACCGGGAAAGGGTAGCGCTGACGCTGATTCAGAATTATTTGATAAGTTAATCAGCTATGTGGGAAACGATAAGGAAAGGAACGTGATTGTAGCGGGTGATCTCAGTTTACCAGATGTTAATTAGGAAGGTAATGCGAACGACAGGAAACATGAACAACAAATGGCAAAAAAGTTACTATGGGAAGGGCACCTGATTCAGAAAGTGATGGAACCAACTAGAGGGGAAAATATCCTGAATGTGGTGCTGGTAAAACCAGATGAGCTCTATAGAGAAATCGAAATAATGGATGGTATTAGTGATCACGGAGCTGTTTTTGTCGTAGTTAAAAATAAATGTGAAAGAAAGGAAGGTATTAAAATTAGGACTATTAGGCAGTACCACATGGCTGATAAAACAGGCATGAGGGAGTTTTTAAAAAGTAACTATGATCGCTGGAAAATGGTAAATAAAAATGTAAACGGGCTCTGGGATGGGTTTAAAGCAATTGTTGAGGAATGTGAAAATAGGTTTGTACCTTAAAAAGTGGTAAGGAATGGTAGAGATCCACTATATTATAACAGAGAAGTAAAGAGACTAAGAAGGAGGTGCAGGTTGGAAAGAAATAGAGTTAGAAATGGTTGTGGAAGTAAGGAGAAATTGAAGGAACTTACTAGGAAATTTAATCTAGCAAAGAAGTCAGCTAAGGATAACATGATGGCAAGCATAATTGGTGATCATACAAATTTTAGTGAAAAATGGAAGGGTATGTATAGGTATTTTAAAGCAGAAACAGGTTCAAAGAAGGACATTCCAGGAATCATTAATGTACAAGGGGAGTGTGTATGCGAGGATCTTCAAAAGGCAGCAGTATTCAGTCTGCAGTATGTAAAACCGAGCTCGATAGCTGCAGTCGCTTAAGTGCGGCCAGTATCCGTATTCGGGAGATTGTAGGTTCGAACCCCACTGCCGGCAGCCCTGAAAATGGTTTTCCGTGGTTTCCCATTTTCGCACCAGGCAATTGCTGGGGCTGTACCTTAATTAAGGCCACGGCCGCTTCCTTCTCACTCCTAACTCTTTCCTGTCCCATCGTCGCTGTAAGACCTATCTGTGTCGGTGCGACGTAAAACAACTAGCAAAAACAACAACTAGCAGTATGTAAAGATTGTTGGTTACAAGGATAATGTCCAGATAGGGGAGGTGAGTAATACTGAAGAAGTATTAAAATTTACCTATTACTATGACATTTACAGTAAGATACAAAAGTTGAAAACTAGAAAATCAGCTGGAATTGATAAGATTTCTGGGGATATACTAAAGGCAATGGGTTGGGATACAGTACCATATCTGATATACTTATTTGATTATTGTTTGGTTGAAGGAGCTATACCAAATGAATGGAGAGTTGCTATGGTAGCCCCTGTGTATAAAGGAAAGGGTGATAGACATAAGGCTGAAAATTACAGGCCAGTCAGTTTGACATGCATTGCATGTAAGCTTTGGGAAAGCATTCTTTCTGATTACATTAGACATGTTTGCGAAATTAATAACTGGTTTGACAGAAGGTAGTTTGGGTTTAGGAGAAGTTATTCCACTGAAGCTCAGCTTGTAGGATTTCAGCAAGATATAGCAGATATACTGGATCCAGGAGGCCAAATGGGCTGTATTGCGAATGACCTCTCTAAGGCATTTGATAGGGCACATCATTTAATGTTAAGATCATGGAAGACTGCTGGCAAAAATGAGTGCTATTGGACTAGAAAAAAGAGTGAATGGGTGGCTATATTTCTAGAAAATAAAACTCAGAGAATTAGAGTACCGGTAGGCAAAGCTTTATCTGACCCTGTAATAATTAAGCGGGGAATTCCTCAAGGCAGTATTAATGGACCTTTATGTTTTCTTATATATATATCAATGATATGTGTAAAGAGTCCGACTCGTTGGCTGAATGGTCAGCGTACTAGCCTTCGGTTCAGAGGGTCCCGGGTTCGATTCCCGGCTGGGTCGGGGATTTTAACTTTCATTGATTAATTCCAATGGCTCGCAGGCAGGATGTTTGTGCTGTCCCCAACATCCCTGCAACTCACACACGACATACAACGCTATCCTACACCACAATAACACGCAGTTACCTACACATGGCAGATGCCGCCCACCCTCGTTGGAGGGTCTGGCTGCATTCGGCTAGAAATAGCTAGCCACACTAAATTTTAATTTTTTTATGTGTAAAGAAGTGGAATCAGAGACAAGGCTGTCTGCAGATGATGTTATTTTGTACAGAGCAATAAATAAGTTACAAGATTGTGAGTGGCTGCAGGGATACCTCAATAGTGTTGTCAGATGGACGGTGGGTAATGGTATGATCATAAACGGGGTTAAAAGTCGGGTTGTGAGTTTCACAAACAGGAAAAGTCCTCTCAGTTTTAATTACTGCGTTGATGGGGTGAAACTTCCTTTTGGGGATCATTGTAAGTACCTAGGTGCTAATATAAGAAAAGACTTTCATTGGGGTAATCACATAAATATGATTGTTAATAAAGGGTACTGCACATGGTTATGAGGGTATTTAGGAGTTGTAGTAAGGATGTAAAGGAGAGGGCATATAAGTCTCTGGTAAGACCCAGTAGCGGCTTTTCAGGGGCATCAGGTACAGCCCGGCTGCACTAACATTTCTCAAAACAATTGTCTATCATTGTCTGTATCCCTACATTTTCTGTTTAAAACATATTCGTTGAAAAAACCGAAGAGTGCGCTCTATATGTTGTGATTACTCAACATGCGTAGCGCTCGTAGTTAAGCAAGCACCGCTGTTCGCTTCACTTACGAGTGCTGCGGAATGAGTGCAGCCCTCTCAATGCTCACAGCAGTGCGGGCTGACTTGTGACGTGTAACACAAGGGTTGCCATGACAACGCTCAAGACTGTCATGAGTACGCATACGGTTGTACTTTGCGTGGTGCAGCCCAGCGAGTCTCTGGGATATTCGGCTGCTTGGCTCGAGCTGGGACGATATTATCCGAACCCAACCGAACGTGTAACCCGCCCTCTCTGCTTAGGTTGAACACATGCGGGCTCCTACAGCATTGCTGCCAATATTAGTATCTCAATCTCACGCTAAAACACAATCAAACAAAGACACATTTACTAGTATATTTTGTCGCGAGAGTTGTGGCTACTGTTACACCAGCTGTAACAAGAAGCTTCTTATAAATTTGAACGTGTGGTGCACGGAGTATTCTTTCATAGTAAAAATAAATGTCCATTGTTATAATGTGAATCGTGGCCGTGTGGCGGATTAATTGTGAGTTAACTGTAAATAACATAAGCGCATTTGAAGAGCATTTAGTAGCACAGCTCACACGGTGAGCTCTTGGCGTTTTCATAGTTACTACTGTATGTGAAGCGTAGAATAATTATTGTCGTATGGATGTTTGGAGAGGAAGTGCGTTTGAAATTCATTAGAGATATAAATATGTAGTATTATAGTATTTAAATCTTTTCTTATAGTGTGAAAGAATAGTGTTCCTATCGGGCGAGTTGGCCGTGCGCGTAGAGGCGCGCGGCTGTGAGCTTGCATCCGGGAGATAGTAGGTTCGAATCCCACTATCGGCAGCCCTGAAGGTGGTTTTCCGTGGTTTCCCATTTTCACACCAGGCAAATGCTGGGGCTGTACCTTAATTAAGGCCACGGCCGCTTCCTTCCAACTCCTAGGCCTTTCCCATCCTATCGTCGCCATAAGACCTATCTATGTCGGTGCGACGTAAAGCCCATAGCAAAAAAAGAATAGTGTTCCCTCCAAAGCGTGCTTTAACATGGAACCCTCCGCGGATTTAGTTTGTATTTTAAGAGAAACTCCGTTTTCGAAATGGAAGAAGGAGGATAAAAGAGAAATGTTATCAGTCAAACGTCCCCAGCCAGATTTGACTTATCAGAAAATAACAGGTACTGCCTCCGGAAAGATGCACACACGAACTTTCCAAGTATCTTGGTATAGTAGTTATCCGTGGTTATGCGGTAGTCATTATTTGCAGAAACACTTTTATTGGCCTTGTCTTATTGTTGGAGTGAAACAGGGAGTCTGGAATCACACAGGATTTGAAAATATGTCCTGTGCTACTAGGTCTTTCCAAAAGCACGAAAGTTCCTCGGAGCATATAAAAATGCCGTGGGATTTAAAGAACTTAAGAAGAATCAGAATCAAATTGCTGACGCTTTAAGAAAAAATGCTCGTCTATACATCACAAAATTTAATGAGAGTGTGAGGCTTAACAGACTTTTCATGCGATTGCCAATCGATGCAGTTTTATTTCTTTCTAACCAGGAAATGACATTTAGAGGCCATGAAGAGAGCGGCGACTCCTTAAATAGAGGGAATTTCAGAGAACTGTTGAAACTTCTAGTTTCCAACAGCTCATTAGAAACGCAGCAGCATTATGCTTCTATAAAGAAAGTTTTTAGCGCAGAATCGAAAACTATACAATGTGAGTTAACAGACTGCATCTATACCTTCATTAGGGATACTGTGAAAGAATATATTTTAGAAACTTTTTTTTTCAGTTCAGGTCGACGATACAACTGATATCACAAAGAAATCGCAGTGTTCGGTGATACTTCGGTATATTATCCACAAAGGTGCGCTAGTTGAACGCTTTCTTGGTTTTTTGAAGTTAGTTCGGACCGTACGGCGATTACTTTATTCAGCTTGCTGCAGACTATTGAGTGAAATTTCCTACAAAACTAAATTGATTGCCCAGTGTTATGACGGAGCTAGTGTCATGGCAGGTCATCTAAATGGTCTTCAAACTTAGGTCAAGGAGGATGCCCCTCAAGCATTATTTGTACATTATTCGGCACACTGATTAAATCTAGTGGTACAGCAAAAAGTATTACCAACATATCAGAGTGCCGTATTTTTTTGCGAGTCTTGGTGCTATTCTTTCATTTATTCATTCATCAGCCAAAAGAACTTTCGTCGCTGATTCAGTAATTGTGAAGCGAATACCATCTGGTGTGGATACACGTTGGTCGTCACATGGGAAACCTTTGAGCGTGGTTGTCGAGGAGTGGGAGGGATTGAAATAAATTTTTGAAAGACTCACGTACGATCCTCAGTCAGACGAAAAAACCATTCGCCAATCAGAGGGGTTGTTTAATAACTTTAATAGCTTCCAGTTCACATTTTTATCAATAGTATTCAATGACATTTTTGAGCTTGCTAATATATTATTTAACGTGCTCCAAAAGAAGTCTCTGGAAGTTTAGTTCTGCCTCTCAAAAATAAGACCCACACGGCAACTGATACTAGGTAAAAGGAATGAAGAAACATTTAAAACCAGTTTTCGTACGGCTGAGAAGAAAACCAAAATTGAACTAAAAAGACCTTCTGGTTTAAAAACAGAAACTGAAATTTTTCTAAAGTATCGAGTGCTTTATTTTCAGATACTGGATTTAGTCTCCGTAGAGGCTGATACAAGATTTCAAGATATGCAGAAGCTCCAATTTCTTTGCTTAGGGGATAGCTCTAAGTTTGAAGAATTTTCTAAAATCCTCCCTCTTGATGGTCTAGAGAACTTAAAAATCTCTTATCCCACGACATTTGACACACACAGGTTAAAAATGAACTTCAGTTTATCTATTCTGATTCCACCTACAAAAATACCAGTTTGGAGGACATAATTCTGTCGCTCAATAAAAATGAACTCACGGACGTTTTCAAAGAAGCGTACAAATTATTTTATTTAATACTTACCATACCGTCTACCAGCTCCTCAGTAGAAAGAAGCTTTTCGTGCCTTAAGCGGATAAAAACCTACTTAAGGAATTCAACATCGCAGGAGAGGTTGACTGCGCTGGCAACCATATCCTTGGAGAAGTCACTGCTCAGCGACTTGATGGATACAATGCCCTTTTACGATAACATCATTGACAAGTTCGCTGCTTCAAAGGACCGAAGAATAGATTTAACGTACAAGCAATAGACGTTACCGAATGTAATATTTGCTTTTTAGTTAATGTTATAGTTACATTGTGTTTTTTAAAAGTAATTGCATGAAAATTACACAGCGGATATTTGTAGACCATTATCATACCAAAAGATCTCCCCGATCCCTTATTTCCTCCTAGCTAGATTATCCAACACCCCTATTCAAAATGTAGGCTACACATTTACTGCAGATGCGAGTGCTGGGCTGCACCAAACTTACAACCCACGAGCCGCCACTGGTAAGACCCCAACTAGAGTATGGTTCCAGTGTATGGGACCTTCAGCAGAATTACTTGATTCAAAAACTGGAAAAATCCAAAGAAAAGCAGCTCGATTTGTTCTAGGTGATTTCCGACAAAAGAGTAGCGTTACAAAAATGTTGCAAAGTTTGGGCTGGGAAGACTTGAGAGAAAGGAGATGAGCTGCTCGATTAAGTTGTATGTTCCGAGCTGTCAGTGGAGAGATGGCGTGGGAGGACATCAGTAGATGAATAAATTTGAGTGATATCTTTAAAAGGAGGAAAGATCACAATCTACATATACCGTATAAAATAAGAGTTTTGTCTGTACATTGCTCAGAATTTGTAAATAATGGTATTTCTGTATCGGTCATGTCCATAGTAACAAGGAAACGCACTTTTTCTTTTCCGTAATTTCTGTCTGTCTGTCTGTATGTACACGCATCACGAGAAAACGGCTGAAGAGAATTTAATGAAAATCGGTATGTGAAGTCGGGGGATGAGCCACTACAATCTAGGCTATAAATCATTTTACTCACGCTGAGTGAAATTGTAGTTTAGGGGAAGGCCTAACTTTTAATTCTCAATTATGAGTTGTCCTATCGATAAATACTACATAACTAATGTTATATAGAATTAAATTTCCGATCATTTATGTCATAAATTGTTGCCGTACCGGTTTTGGTAACACAGATATTCCTGAATTTGTATTTTTGTTGCAAAGTCCATATCAACGCCAAGCCACGAGAAAGTGGGTTAACAGAATTTAATGAAAGTCGGTATATAGAGTCGGGGAATAAGAAACTACAGTCTTATAAACAATTTTATTCGCCCTGTATGAAATTGTAGTTTAGGGGAAGCCGCCTAAAATTTTATTTTTAAATACCTACGTTATTGGTCTTATCGAAAAGTACCAACTTACATAACAAAAGTTATAGAGAATACAATTTCCGACCATTTATGTTTTATTCAATTTCACCGTACCGACTATGATCAGAGTGGTATTTCAGAGCCGGAAGAAAACTAATTGTGAAGGCCTACAATATTGAAAGCGCATAACATTGATCAACAATAACATTACATTGACCATTGTTTGTGGTGATGTTCTTTGTCTCTTATGCTGCCGCTCAACTCGATAGATGGGATCACTGCTGCGTACCGGGTATAACAGCCTGACTGAATATTGGCGGGAAGTAGCTGGGGAGTTAGAATACTTTCTTCTTTAGCACGTCATTGCTCTAGTTCATACATTTTCTGATACCGTACTGCTGGTATGTAACTCACTGGTTCAGTATTCCAGCCATGGGCGCCCGCAAGGGGGGAGGGGCGCAAGCACCCCAACCCCAGGAATTCTAAAAAATTTTGATGTTCAATTGGTTTAATATTATACCAGATTATTTCATAAACTGAACTTACTGAGTCATCTAGCATCTGTTATAACCGGAAATTTCTGTAAACAATTTAATGTTGCTGATGTTATATTGGTTTATATATTCAAGGAAAATGTTAATTTGCCCCCCCCCCCCCAGGAAAGGATTCTGCGGGCACCCATGATTCCAGCTATACGATCCCTACTCTGACGCGCTGTTTTGAACGAGCAGTGCGCACTCTTAAGTCAGAGGCTTACGTAGTAGTAGTATGACCTGGTCTAGAATTACAATTTAGGCACATTCCAAATTATAGCACCACAATTCACTAAATAACTCAACATTCAACCCTGAAAAGAGCCGTTTCTTAAAAGAGCTTCTTCCTATTCACTTTTATTAAATTCTACATTCATTTTATTCAAAATTAGCAGTGAAGAGGGGTTTTCACCTCTGGCTTGGAGGAAAAAGTTGCCTCCAAGTCAGGTAGGTTTTTCCGCTGCCAGTGTAGTGAATTGAGATTTTCCGACTCATCGGGTTCTCCTAGGAAACAGATTAGTAAAAGGGCATAGTTTGTGCTCTGGGACTCTCCACTATTCGAACACGCCCCACCCCCCTCCGAAAAAAGTCTAAGAGTGTTCACGGATCACGGCTGTCTGTGGCCTGATCATTCCAGCTCTGGACCTTTTGACTGTTAGATCGACAGCGTAGTACTGTTCATTAAAGTGAAAAAATGTGTGGTTTTCCATTTGATCGAGTATTTCATGTGAAATCATTGCTTTTACTCGCGCATTTCCTACTGACGTCATAGTAATAACCTATGCTCATTTTAGTTGGGAAAACCACTAAGACAGTTTCTGTGAGGATGTAAAAAGGCAGGTGGAGAGTGAGTGTCTGCCATTATAAAGCAATTCCCCAACCTGATTGTGACTGATGGTAGGCAAGCGGACCTACCATTACAATGAAAATTCCCTAACGCAGTCTTCATATGAGAAAAGACGTTTGGTGATTTCTTCGTCGCGTTTTCAGGGTAACGTTAAGAGCTATGTAATTTAATACAATCTTGCTCACAACGTATACTCTACCTAACCTACGGTTCTCTATACAATGTAGAATTCCGTAGCGAAGCACAGGTACATCAGCTAGTATGAAGATAAAGTTGGAATTCAAGAGGACAAAATGGGGCAAATATTCGTTTATAGGAAGGGGAGTTAGGGATTGGAATAACTTACAAAGGAAAATGTTCAATAATTTTCCCATTTCTTTGCGATCATTTAAGAAAAGGCTAGGAAAACAACAGATAGGGAATCTGCCACCTGGGCGACTGCCCTAAATGCAGATCAGTAGTGATTGATTGATTGATTGATTGATTGATTGATTGATTGATTGATTGATTGATTGATTGATTGATTGATTGATTGATTGATTGATTGATTGATTGATTGATTGATTGACAGAGTGAAATTTTACTGCTACTTGCAGTAGGCTATAGCACATAAATTCTTGCAGTGTGCTAATATGTATCCGTTTTCATGTGTACCTTTTTACTTGATTGCATTATAGGTTGTATAGAAAGTTCTCTGCCTCCCACCCACATGTTTTTAAGTGTTTCGTATTCTGCTGCACTGTGAAGTCACGTGAGATTTAATATTTGCTGGATGATATTTGACTGCGTCTCTCAGTACACTTCGGTCGCTATTAGGAGAAGCTGTATGATTGTATTGCATTCTAAGTATTGATGGGCAAAATTTGTATTCTTATTTATAATGAGAAACATCACATAGCCACGTAAAATCATTTCAGTTTGTGACTTCAAAGAGGTCCTAAGTCCAGGCAACATTCGCTTTTTAAGGAGAGAGAACCATTGAATAGCTTGTGAATACCTGAGCAAGATTCATTATTCTTGGTCACCAAACGTTTACAGAAGAACTGTAATTAAGATTTGAATTATCATTCTAATGCTCCTAAGTGGAATGGTCAGCGTAATCACCTTCGCTTCGGAGGGCCCCGGGTTCAATTTCCGGCCGGTTCAGAGATTTTAAACTTAAATGGTTAGTTCCCCTGGCTCGGGAACTGGGAGTTCGTAATGTCCCAACATCCCTGCTACTCACACACCACACACGACGCATCCTCTACTACAATAACACACAGTTTCCAAATGCGTGGCAGATGTCGCCCACCCTCGTGGGAGGGTCTGCCTTACGAAGACTGCACCTGGCTAGCAATAGACACATGAAATTATTATCATTCTACTAACATTAAACATCATCTATTGGGGCACTTAAGGCATATTAAACCATGAAAAATGAAATGAAATGGCGTATGGCTTTTAGTGCCGGGAGTGTCCGAGGATATGTTCGGCTCGCCAGGTGCAGGTCTTTTGGTTTGACTCCCGCAGGCGACCTGCGCATGTCGTGGTGAGGATTAAATGCTGATGAAGACGACACATACTCCCAGCCCCCGTGCCAGCGAAATTAACCAATGATGGTTAAATTTCCCGACCCTGCCGGGAATCAAACCCGGGGCCCCTGTGACCAAAGGCCAGCACGCTAACCATTTAGCCATGGAGCCGGGCACATTAAACCATAATACGCTATTAGACCGAACTTTGAGCATTTTGTACAAATGCAAATGTTAAGTGCAGCTATTGACATCTATATAAATAATGTTGTTGGAGGTCCGCTGTCTATAATTTCGTTTGTTTTGCCAATGATTCAGATATTTATTAGTTTCACATAAATTCAAGACCGTATCGGTGGTTTTTAGCTTTCGTGTTTGTTTATCTGTTCCACCATCACAGCGAAACGGCTGGATAGATCTCGACCAAACTTAGACCATATTTAGAGTATACTAATCCAGGAGCAGGTCCGTAGATATGCATACAATTTAAAAATCACTGAATAGACTGAGGGTTTATACGAAAACCAGAAAAGGTCTTTTTTCAATTTTCTATTTTACTATTGATTTTCTGTACAATCCGTAGACTATATGTGAAACGGCCCTTCATTTTAAACAACTTTTGTTATGTACATAATTTCACTTTCTCTTCAAATAACGTAGAAAATAACTATTTTCTGCGGGTTTCGTGCTCTGCATTCAGTGACCGACACACGCGCAGACCGACAACGATTCTACCGGTTGCCATGGCACATCTCTGCCTGTTTGCCAGCAGGGAAGTAACAAAATGCCATTTTCGTCATCATTCCTGTAAACACGCGATTGTTCGTTGGGTAGAAGGCGAGTGAGACGTCAAGCTGCCATTCTGCTGTATATTTGCGAAATACCGTTTGATGTTACAATCGTCCTTGAATAACACTAAGGAGGGCTGTTAATATCTGAACAGTTCCGCGGAGTGTAGCCCTTTATTTCACACTGAAAGGTGTTTTCTGGCATTCGCTATAATTTTTACTGCATTTGCCTTTTACTTCTGTTTTCCGGTTTAATATGCCTTTGCTAGCGGGACCTAGTGTTTACTGTGCACTATGTCTTCTGGTATGGGCTAGATCAATTTTATTACTTTCATTGACCTGTCTCAGTCTTATGCTTGGCTTTGACAATATGAAAGTGACCGAGGTATGAGTGATGCTAGTAATGCCATTCCTTATGCAGCCAGTCCCTGCTATAAATGGTGTGAAAATATCGCTCATCGGGTCGGTTGATGCAGTGGGCTTGACAGACTGATATGTAATAGCAACTTATAGCTCGGTGAGAAAAGCAACGGGAAACTACCTCACTCCTCGTTTTCCTAGTACACCTCTTCAGTGATGCCTAGGCCATCTATGACAGCTGATGGCGGAGGTGTTGAGGATCCAACCAGCCTTAGGGCTGAGGACTGAACATACAATAATACCATATCATCTTCTTATCTGTTTACCTAAGAATCCCTGCGCCTAAATTTCTCCTCTGTTACCGCCTTCTTATGTCCATAAATCATATCACAATTTAGTGAGGGACATTTCATTTTCCAATACATACACTTGGTTTGTCCTATC
Organism: Anabrus simplex; assembly: GCF_040414725.1. Lineage (NCBI taxonomy): Eukaryota > Metazoa > Arthropoda > Insecta > Orthoptera > Tettigoniidae > Anabrus > Anabrus simplex. The sequence goes on along the minus strand of NC_090270.1, from coordinate 221,957,504 downwards.
GTGCTGTCCTCAAGTTATAATCCTATTTTCTATTAATTTCAACATTCTTAACTGTATTACTTTCTTCCTCAATGACTCCATATGTATGCGGGTGGCAATCCAGAAATCTGGACACTCCTTCCCGGGAAATTTAGAAATACGGAGGCAATTTCAATGACAGTTCAGAACTTCGTTTCGGGGTAATTGGTAGCTAAACGGTAAGTCGTATTACAAAACAGATAGCGCAATCGTCGTTCAATTTGGAGAGGTCTACAACTTTGGTCCTATTACATTTTGTCGTATCTCGATCCATTATACATTAAATAGAGCTGCATTTCTCAATTTTAAGTTAATTTTGTACTTGTACGCATATATGTTATCGTTTGACACACTTATAGGAAAGATAGTATCATCAAATTCGGCAGGAACATTGACATGACGTGGTCATATGTTAGCTAAATATTGTGATTCCAGCTGTCACATAAATATCCGAAAAATAATGTATGAAATATGTACCCAAATTTCACCCTATTCAATGGCTCTAACTCAATCTAACTCACAAATATAGGAGATACGAGAAAATGTCGTAGGACCAACACTAAAACACTAAAGGATGGGCCAGATGATGGAAACCGTTTGTCGATATAGCGTACCGTATAAAAGTAGTAAATCTCGAAATGAAGGTCTGGACTATATAAATAAAGCTGTAGGGGGTCAGCTCCCTGTAATTCCGTTTGTTTGGCCAATTTTTCAGATATTTATCCGATTTATGTGAACTCAAAACCGATCAGTAGTGTTAAGCATTCGTGTCTGTTTGTCCGCCTGTTTATCTGTCTGTTCCACCATCACGGCACAAAATGGTGGATAGATCTCGACCAAACTTCATATATGAGTTTTACAAGTAGGAAAAGTCCTCCCAGTTGTAATTACTGCGTTGATAGTGTGAAAGTTCCTTTTTTGGGGATCATTGTAGGTACCTGCGTTGAGGATATTTAGAGGTTGTAGTAAGGATGTAAAGGAGAGGGCATATAAGTCTCTGGTAAGACCCCAACTAGAGTATGGTTCCAGAGTATGGGACGCTCACCAGGATTACTTGATTCAAGAAAAAAATCCAAAGAAAAGCAGCTCGATTTGTTCTGGGTGATTTTCGACAAAAATATAACAAACAAAAAAAAGAAAAACGAAAAGTAGGTTTACAAAAATGTTGCAAAGTTTTGGCTGGGAAGACTTGGGAGAAAGGAGACGAGCTGCTCGACTAAGTGGTATGTTCCGAGCTGTCAGTGGAGAGATGGCGTGGAATAACATCAGTAGACGAATAAGTTTGAGTGGTGTCTTTAAAAGTAAGAACGATCACAATATGAAGATAAAGTTGGAATTCAAGAGGAGAAATTGGGGCAAATATTCCTTTTTAGGAAGTGGAGATAGGGATTGGAATAAGTTACCATGGAGATGTTCAATAAATTTCCAATTTCTTGGCAGTCATTTAAAGAAAAGGCTAGGAAAACAACAGATAGGGAATCTGCCACCTGGGCGACTACCCTAAATCAGTAGTGATTGATTTTAAGTATACTCATCCGAGGGAAGGTTTAGATATGCATATGATTTAAAAATCACTGAATAGACTGGGGGTTTACAGGAAAACCATAACAGTTTTCTTCCATTTTCTCATATTCTATTGATTTTCTGTAAAATCCTTGTAAAACGTCCCTTCATATTAAACGAATTTTGTTATGTACATTATTTCTCTTGGTCATTGAAAGAGGAAAAATTCCAAGCTATTGAAATGTGTAAATTTTTGGACCCGAAAAATATCGAAATATGGAGGCAATTTCAATGACTGTGCAGACTTTCGTTTCAGGGTAACTGCTGGTTTAACGGTCATTTCGCAAAGCAGATTACAATATACCTGCTCAATTTGGAGAGTTCTTCAGATTGTCGTACCTCGATACTTTATACGTTAGATAGCTCTGCATTTCTCGATTATAATCAAATCTCTCCAACTCGATTGTGACTGTTATTAGGAAATATGGTTTGTCTGTCATTCTAATAAAAACCCTCCATCTCTATTGTGAATAGCAGTTTGCAAGTGAGCCTGCCGTTATAGTAGAAACTCCCAAACTCGATTGTGAATGGCAATAGGAAATGTGGCCTGCCATTATCATCAAAACGTCCCCAACGCGTACCTTACATCGGAAACAACGTATGGGGTCTTCCCCGTCTTGTTTCTCGGATAGCTCTAACAGACATGGAATTTAATATAATTTTACTCACTGCATGTACAGTAATTTACGTAGAAGTCCGTATAAAAGGTGGAATACCGTAGCGAAGCACGGGTACATTTCCTAGTTTGCAATAAAACTGTCTTGACCAAAAAGGTCGGGACCTTTTTGAATTGACAAGTTGAAGTGCACACAGAGGGCATTGCCGATGAATCAAAAGTTCGGAAATGGTATTCAGAATTTAAATTCAATGGTTTAACTCTGTGTCAGGTGGAGCTTTCATAGGTAATTTTATGAACTTCTCCGTCACGATCAGATAGTTATGCGGTTGTGTATAGTACCCTAGTCAATAAGACAATTTACAAGAAATAATTCAATAAACGAACTACTGAGTAAGTAGTTGTGGGGTTTGGGTGATGAAGTTATCAGCGTGCATTCGGGAGATAGTGGGTCGAATCCCACTGTCGGCAGTCCTGAAGATTATTTTCGGTGTTTTTCCATTTTCAAACCAGGCAAATGCTGTGGCTGTACCTTAATTAAGGCCACAGTCGCTTCCTTCCCACTCCTAACCCTTTCCTATCCCATCGTCGCCGTAAGACCTATCTGTGTCGGTGCAACATAAAACAGATTGTAAAAAAAGATAAAGGGACTAGCGGATAGAAGGGATGTTGCATCTTACCATGACAGAGCAAGGCCTTTTGTGTGGCGCATTGTACTTAATATAGTGATCTCTGTTCATTTCCATCGATAATAGAATTTTAAGAACATTGATGTTCATGTCAGGGAACACGAATTATTTTGTTTATCATAATATTTACATGAAAACTTAAAAGTGAAAACTCAAAGCATGCGTGAGAGCAATAACTGAATTCGTGCTGCTAGAAGTATGGAAGATGTAGCAGGATATTGTAAATTGAAATTGAAATTCAACTCAGAATCGTTTCAATTTCAACGCTGCCAGAAGGTATTTCGATGACCTGTTCTCCAAAAATACGACTGACACTAAAAAGATTACTTGGTACGATAAAAATAACGCTTTTGAGGACAAAAGCTTCATCACTTCCATTCTTCTTATGACATGTACCAGCTGAAATTACGTAACGAAGATTTTTATATTTTACTGTACCTTCCCGTTTCAAACCCTCCTTGAGACCTCTTTTCTCATCTAATCCTAATGGCATTAGGTTAGTTTGTCCTCCACAGTTCACCTTTCCTTAATTCAGGACCGATAATCAATGTTTGGTCAGCGAGCAAGTTGGTCGTGCGAAGCTGTGAGCTTGCGTTCGGGAGATAGTGGGTTCGAAGCCCAATATTGGCAGCCCTGAAGATGGTTTTCACTGGTTTCCCGTTTTCACGCAAGGCCTATGCTGGGGCTGTACCTTAATTAAGGCCATGGCAGCTTCCTTCCCACTCCTAGCCCTTTCCTATCCCAACGTTGCCATAAGACCTATCTGTGGCGGTGTGATGTAAAACTAACTTTCCTCGCCGCTAGATGGAGGCTTCATTCATTCCATTCCTGACCCGGAAACAAGCTGTGGATTTTCATTTTTAATAAATCTTTACATGTGTAATGCCGACCCCGTGGGGCAAGGGTAGCGTGCTTGCCGCTCACTCCGAGGCACTAGGTTCGATTCCCGGCCTTGCCAGGGATTTTTACCCGGATCTGAGGGCTGGTTAGAGGTCCACTCAGCCTATGTGATTACAATAATTGAGGAGCTACTCATTCTGGAGGCCTCTGAGCTGAGCAGCGTTCGCTTGGTAGGCCACGCCATACGGTTTGGTTTTTGTTTGTTACATGTATAACAGTCTTCATATCGATCAGTGGACTTCAATCATCAGTGGTTTATGTTGTAATAGGGGAACTGGAGTTCCTAGAGTCGTTCGTTGACCGGTTTCCGGTTGCCTAACTGCCAAAAATTATGGTTCCTCTAAAAAAAATGGTCTGACAATCAACCTTGAAATAACATGTAATGAAAATCATCGTTGCGTAACATGATGTAGAATACAATTGCTGTCATGTAGCAAACATTTAAGCCCTCACGGATGGTAACAATGTGATGATTAGTTACAGTAAGTCGTTAGTTGTTACTTCCAGGGTCACTTCTAATTATCATGGAAGCATGCCCTAAGTTTGAAGCACATACAAGCTGAATGTAAACAATTCCAGCGCTAATCGTAACATATTGTGGAAGGTTTTTAGTATTGAAGTGAAACGATATTTACAATGAACTTCAGTGTGAAGCAAAATAGCACAATTATTTTTTTACAAGTTGCTTTACTTCGCACCGACACAGATAGGTCTTACGGTAACGATGGGATAGGAAAGGGCTAGGCGTGGGAAGGAAGCGGCCGTATCCTTAATTAAGGTACAGCCGCAGCATTTGCCTGGTGGGAAAATGGGAAACTACAGAAAACCATCTCAACTGCGCGCTCCTAACCGCACTGCCAACTCTCCCGGGGATTTTAAGTGAATAATTTTCATTAGATCTAATGTTTTTTAGTGTAATGATTCTGAATATGAAGTCAGATTTCTCTATCTGGGTCCATTAGTTTGTTCCTGAGCTAAGTAGCTCAGACGATAGAGCGCTGGCCTTCTGAGCTCAAATTGTTGGGTTCGAGCCCGGCTCAGTCCGGTGATATTTGAAGGTGCTCAAATACGTTAGCCTCGTGTCTGAAGATTTACTGGTACGCAAAAGAAATGCGGAATAAAATTCCGGGACCGCGGCGTCTCCAATAACTGTAAAAGTAGTTAGTGGGATGTAAAACACATATCATTAAAACATTATCCTGTTAACTCATTTTCTCTGTATGAACACAGGTATCTTAAAAGGCCATGCCATAGTAATGTTATTTTCGTCCGGCTCCTTAGCTGAATGGCCAGCGTACTGGTTTTCGGTTGAGAGGGTCCCGGGTTCGATTCCCGGCCAGGCCGATGATTTAAACTGAAATTCAGGGACTGGGTGTTTCGGTCCGTCTCAATACAATTCTTTTCATCTACACGCAACACACTATACTATTAACCACCACAGAAATACACAATAGCGAATATATCCCTCCAGAGATTTGGTGTCAGGAAGAGCATACGGCCATAAACTTGGACTAAATCCATATCAAGTGTCGACCCCAATAAATTGGGATTAATGTTATAAATACTACTACTACTACTACTACTACTACTACTACTACTACTACTACTACTACTACTAATAATAATAATAATAATAATAATAATAATAATAATAATAATAATAATTGTACCGGGCGGTACACCTATACGACGCAAGTTCAAATCTTGCGCCAATTGAAACTCCTCTACAGGAGAAACTCTGAACTTTAAAAACGGAATCAACTCAACTGTTTATCAGAAGATGTCACTGGGTGTGTTTGAATTGCTTTTGTTGATCAAGAAGTGTGGACATTCTCTAACAGATGTCTCTACTAAAAAACTATGATAATGCACTCTGGTGCGAAGGAATGAACTTTCTTGGAGAAATTTTGTACTCATAAGTTTTGTCTTTACTAAATTTTGTTCTTTTATTTGAGGGTTGGCAATATTAAGCTTTCTTTCCGCTTGTTTTGAATTTAACCAATCCTAAATTTCTGTGTAACTTTTGCTGTTAGCCAATAAACTTTTGTGGGAGGGTCTTATTCATTCATGAAAGGTCTCGAATTTTCCGCGAGGGTATAAAAACTGCTGATTTTCTTGTATCCGGGCCACTTCAATAACATCTAGCTTCGCGTGTGGATATGTAGCATGGGGCGGGAAGCGCCTCTTTCTTCGGGCAACAGATCTTCAACAAGGTAATGGCCATTTAACATCTTTTCTTGCTAGCTCAGCAGTTTAACTCACGGGGAAGGTTCGAAACCTTTAATATGTAACCAACCTTTTTAAAATGTAAATCCCATTTCAGTCTATGTAAAAACTACAAATGTCTTTAACTGTAAAGCGGAGATTGAGAGTGCTTTACCCTCTTGAGTTCCCCTTCATTCTGAAGTTGAGGTGACTACGTTTTCATAACCGTTTCTTCTCTTCCTTAATGTATTAAAGTTTTCTCATACGAGTCACCTCCCTAGCTTGGGATTAGCCCCTGTGTAATCGGCCTAGCGCCACGTAGGTTTTAAAATGTGTATTTAGGAGTGCTAATTCACGCCTCCATCCCTTTTGCGTTTTGGGCCATTTAAGTTAACCTAGTATTTGCCCACTAAGGCCCAGTAGATTGGGTACGAGATACCCCTGTTTCTTTATAAGTTGTGCCTTGATGGCAGTTTAGTGTAATAGTCTGTTATTGCCTTTATAGGCTCGAAAGATCGAGAGCGGGTCAGCTCTTGATGGTGTTGTGGTAAAAGGGCCTTAGAGAGGCTTGAGATGTGAAGTTGGGAGCAAGTGCTCCATGTAATGAGGGGTTTTCTGCCCTTTGGTAATTTGTGGTTGTGAGCTGAGAGCTCAGACTTTGGGGCTCGTAGCCCAGAATTTGTAAAGACCCCTTAACTTGTGCTTTCTTTTGTAAAGTTGCATTGTACCCGATTTTCTTTGTTATTTCACCTAGTGAAAATTGTTAAATGTTGTTATCTGTTGAAAATATAACCTTTATTTAAATTTTAAATTCATCTTTAAGACTTGTAGTTAGACCCAATCCAGCCCGCACCTTCTTTCACCTCTGCCTTCCACGGATAACTCCTTAACAATAATAATAATAATAATAATAATAATAATAATAATAATAATAATAATAATAATAATAATAATAATAATAATAATAATAATAATAATAATAATAATAATAATAATAATAATAACGGAAAATCTTGGGCCGAATCCAGACTGAAACGAGCTGGAAACTTCGGAACAACAATGTAGTCTACAAAAATTTGGAGAAAATTTCCGAGACCATAAAATAGAGGAGGTTATCATTTCTCGGACATTTGTACAGAAAGGACAAAACCAGACTAACCAAAATGTTATTCGACTACCCGTGGATCAAGAAGACAACGACGGCATGGATTAAGGAAGTTCGTAAAGATCTAGAGAAGTTCAACATCTAGGAAGTTCAGATTTTGGACAGGAAAATATTTTGGACCATGAGTCAAAATTTGAAAGGGTTTCAAGTCGAAAGAACTGCAAAGACGAGAAGAGCCTTCACACATGAATAGAAGAAACAGCATAGCGCCCATATGAAGGAGTACTGGAGGAAAAGGAAACTTCAGAAAAATAAAAAACAAAATAAAAACTTTGTAGCGTGGTCAATTCGCTAATAATAATAAAAATAAAAATAATAATAATAATAATAATAATAATAATAATAATAATAATAATAATAATAATAATAATAATAATAATAATAATAATAATAATAATAATAATAAATGTCCTCAAGATTTTTCTAATGTTTTATAGTTATTATAATTATTATTATTATTTTTCCGTTAGGGTCTACTGTGGACCACGTTAAGCATCATTCACTTCTGGTTCTTCTTCTTGCGATCAGCCCAGTATTTCTTCATCCTCTCAGAATGGGCTTCTTTACGCTCTTGCGACCAGGTGTTGCCGGTTCGTTTCCTATTCGTGCGATCTTGGTTTATCGTTTGATCTCGAAATCCCGCAATTTCGTTGATGGTCTTCCTATAATAATGTCTGTTATATACTGAATCCTGTGTTATATTCTTTTCCCGCCATGTCCTCCTTGACTCCTTTAAGCCAATTAATTTGTGTCTCCATATATTCAAGAATTATCTTGCCTGTTCTCCCTGGTGGCATTCTTCTGATGTAACCGAAGACATAAGTCTTCTCTTTTTATCCCCCTGTGGGTGGGGGAGTTAGATAATACCCAAGGTATCCCCTGCTTATCGTAAGAGGCGACTAAAAAGCGCCCCAGGGGCTCTCAACTTCGGAGTGTTGGTTGGCGACCACGGGGGCTTTAGCTGAGTCATTGCATTGCTCCCACGCACTAGTGCGAGGCTCCTCACTTTCATCTATCCCATCAGACATCTCTGTTCTTGTTCTTTTCCGACTCCGACTGTATTAGGTATCGAGGTCCAGGGAGTCCTTCATTTTCACGCCCTCCGTGGCTCTTGTCTTTCTTTAGCCGATATAATCATTTTTCGAAATGTCGGATCCCTTCCATTTCTCTCTCTCTCTCTTTCTGATTAGTGTTATATGGAGGGTGGTTGCCTAGTTCTACTTCACAATAATCTCCACCATCTTCTCTTTTTAAATGATGATGTGATTTTCTCTGTCTTTTTGTATAACTCCGCATTTGGTCTTAGTCGATATTCTTGTCTCACTTTTCTAGACCCTAGTATTTCTCCTCATGATTTTTCTTCTCAATGTTTTCTTGTTCAATGAAATGCATTCGGTCGCATACAAACTTTCTGGCTTATTCGAAGTACTATAATGTCTTAGTTTTGCAGTGATTGAGATTGATTTTTGTCATATGCACTGCGGTATAGCTGATATGCTGTTTCCATCTTTGTATGCACTTTCATGTAACGCTATTCCTGTTAGCCCTGTAGGAGTTGGATATTTAAACCTGTACTCTTTTAATTATTCTATACTTAGTGACAATATTCTGTGTTAGGTCTCTTCTGTCCTGTATCATTAGTTCCGTCTTTTCGCATGATATTTGAAATCCCCCTTCTCTTGAAGTGTTTCAGTCTGTATTTCTGTGTCGTCTGCGAATGATATACAATTTTCATTCCAAACCTCCCCAGTGCTATTCCATTTTTCACTCCTTTTGTCAATCTCTTCCTCCACTCTTTGACCACTTTTTCGAATACAATATTGAATAGGAGTGCTAAGATCCCGTTCCCTTTTCGGACGCCTATTTCAGACTCAAGCGGTTTTGACAACAAACCTATAAACTTTACTTGTACTGTAGTATCCATCATTAAATTTTTAGTTTTCTTATAAACCCCAAATTCCTCTAAAGTACTTATCAATGTTGTTCTGTGTATCGAATAACACGCCCTTCTGAAGTCAACGAATACAATCATGAAGTTCTTTGCAGTGAGTGCGCGCAGTTGTATTATAGAATTTAAATTAAAAATTTGTTCACTGCATGATCTCCCTTGCCGGAAACTTGCCTGGTATTCACAAAGTTCATAGCCAATAATAATAATAATAATAATAATAATAATAATAATAATAATAATAATAATAATAATAATAATAATAATAATAATAATAATAATAATAATGCTGGCCTTTGGTTCAAGAAGTTCCAGGTTCGATTCCCGACCGGACCGGGATTTTCATCTTGGTTAGTTAATTCAGATAGATTCAGCATTAGTATCATCATAGGTAGGTACCATCCTCACGGACGTGCAGGTCGCCTATAAGGCGTCAACTCGAAAGACCTTCTGGAGGCCACACGTAAAAAGAATTTTTTAAATTTTGCGACAGCAATGATCGAATCAAGATTTACTTTAATTAAAGTAAAGAATAATCGTGATATTTCAGTTGACATCTAGTTTTCTGTTGGACAATTTTTCAAACTGTTTTTCTCAAAGCTTTAATTTCAAAAGACAATAGGCCCAAATAATTTTCTTTTCTAAAACAGCAAGTGTTTCTTTTTACAATATTTAGTTCCAAAAGACAGCAGGTCCACACACATTCTTTTCTAAAACAAGGTTCCAAACCGTTTTCAAACATGGTAAAGAGCGTTCCATAATTCTTTCTTTTCTAAAACAAGAAGCTCAAACTTCTTTTACAAACATTTATTTCCAAAACACAGCAGTACCACATCATTTTTTTTTCAAAAACCGTTTCATTCTTATCCGTTTCCATGACCGCAGTACACACAAATTATTACAGGCTATTCATTCCCGTGACAGAGGAAGATTCTTGCATATAGATGACTTTTCTACATAACAGACATTGAGAGAGAAAACAAGAAAACTTATTGGAAATGCAAACGAAATGATCAATGCTCTTCTCGAGCGATGATTCTCGATAATGGAAGTAAACTCGTCGATTTTAAATGCCTAATCACTCTGAACGCAACCGTGCGCCGCATAAGGAAGAAGTATCAGTTAAAATATTAACCACATTAAAGCGTATGCTGGAGAACATTCTGAGATGTCACCCGCATGAATTTTACGCAGTGAGCTCAGATGTGCCTTTGTTGGTTTTAGCTCTTCTGCCAGCTCGACAGAATTAAGAAAAAACTGTGGCAAGAGAGGGATTAAGGATTATTCCGGCCTATCTCCAAACAATTGTAGAACTCCACGAGATTCCGCTGCCTATCGTAAAAGATGACTAAATGGTACCCTAGGGGCTCTCTTATTAGGAGCGTGGAGCTGTGTCCATTATTACTTCTACTTTCTTCTGTCAGGCTCTTCACTTTCAGCCTTTATATTCGACCTCACTTGGTCAACTTGGTCAACGACCCCGATGAAATTAAGTTTCCGACGCCAAGGAAGTCTTTCATTTACTTGCCCTTCATGGCCCTTCTGATTCATCTGCCGATATCTTCAATCTGCGAAATATTGAACCTCTTCCATTTGTGCCTCTGATTAGTGTAAAATGGTTGTCCAGTTATACTTCCTCTTAAAACGACAGTACCCACCACAACCACGCAGATAGGTTCTAATTAGTATAAGGCATCATCAACGTATACATTCCTTACAAAAATACCAACTCAGAGACAATGTTGAATTGACTTAAGCATGGCCGGCTAATAAGGACATCTCAGCAGAGAAAGTACGAAATCGTGAACTGAATAATGTTCAAGATTTATCTAAATTTAGTGACTATAAGGAAATAAATAATGTTGTAGGATATCTCCATGCTATTGGAGATATAAACTATGAAGTGTAAACATCACTATTCGCTCTATAGATGTAATACAACTTTAATTGATGCCATTTTTGAAAATGAGTTAATTGTACGTAGATGAAAGAAACAGAGAGAAACAAATCATTGTTGAATCCAAGAATAAGTCGTGGGAAGATTTCGGTAATAACTTGGAAAGCTAGGTCAAGTGGCAGGGGAACCGTTCGGGACAGAAATAAAGAATCTAAAAAAAGGGAGGAGGGAAAGGAAGTGAATAGTGTTTTGGGTAAATCCAGCGAACTCATTATAAATCACAGGGAATCACTGGACAGATGGAAAGAATATTTTGAAAATCTTCTCAACGTAAAAAGAAATCTTTCTGGTGATGTCACGAACAACCGAGTTCATGGGGACGAGGTGAAATGATAAAATTTAGTGGGAAGGCAGGGTAAAATGGTTTCATAGAGCAATAAGCTTAGTATGGAATGTTAGTATGATAACTTCTGACTAGATGAAACCAGTAACTGAACTTATCTGCAAACAAGGGACCAGGAAGGATTGCAACGACTATCGAGGTATCTCATTGATCAGTATACCAGGCAAGGTGTTCACTGGCATTTTGGAAGAGAGGGTGCGATCAATAGTTGAGAGGAAGTTGGGTGAAAACCAGTGTGGTTTCAGACCACAGAGGGGATAATTATCAGAATCAGATATTCAGTATGTGCGAGGTAACTGAAAAAATGCTACGAGAGAAGTATACGATAATGTTTATGTTTGGTAGATCTAAAGAAGACATATGACAGAGTACTGAGGGAAAAGATGTTCACGGTACTGGGGGCTACCGGATTTGGGGCACATTATTAAAGGAAATCAAAAGCATTTATTTTGACAATTGGGCTGCGGTGAGAGTTGATGGTAGAATGAGAATACTTACAGGGGTTAGATAAAGCTGTAATCTTTCAGCTTTGTTGTTCATACTTTACAAGGATCATCCTCTGAGAGGTATAGAGTGGCAGGGAGGGATTCAGTTTTGGTGGAAATGTAGTAAGCAGTTTGGCCTATGCCGACGACTTTGTCTTAATGGCAAATCGTGCTGAAAGCCTGACGAAAGTTAGGTTATGTGTATAACTGAAAACATTTTTTTCACAGTCCAGATTATGCATTTAAGTTTAATCATGTATATGTAACTCATGTATCAAAGTAACAAAATTACTTAGGTAATGTCGACTAGCCCGCTCTAACGTAATGTAGTGGGAGTAACATAAATAGGAACATTTCTTGGTTATAAATAATCCTTGATGTATTCAAAATAATTTAGAAACTTGTGTATTACTCAAGGGAAGATATGTTAAAGTTGCATCATGTTTATCACTTGTAAATAACCATCCGTCTCTCCCACATTGCTCAGGAAAACCCCCAGTGTGTGTGCGTTAATGTAAGTGAGCTCCGAAATCTTCATGTACCAAGGATAAGTTGTAGGGTATTCTATACGTTTGCAGATATCTTTTGTTATGAGTAGGGCCCGGATGTTTATGCAGTAACTTAATAGGTTAGAATGCAAACTTACTGAAGCGAGTAATAAGTAGAGTCTATCTGCACGACGGTAATGCTATGAGGATTGCATAAACATTAGGGGTTCGGGCCATTAGAACCCCTGGAATTTATGTTATTTCCAACTACATTACGTTAGAGTGGGCTAGTCGACATTTCCTACTATCAAAATTATTTAGTAACAAAATTACTTAGGTAATGTCGACTAGCCCGCTCTAACGTAATGTAGTGGGAGTAACATAAATTCTAGGGGTTATAATGGGCCGAAACCCTAATGTTTATGCAAACCTCATAGCATTACCATCGTGCGGGTACACTCCACTTACTACTCGCTTCAGTAAGTTTGCATTCTAACCTATTACTGTATAAACATCCGGGCCCTAGTTATTAGGTTGTGTGCTATAGTGACAGACTTGTTTCAAAACAATTCTAGAACAGGTACTTACGAAGGAAATTCTGATGTTACCATAGAATGTTTGTCATAATACTACTTGGTAAGAAATCAGAATTATCTAGAATCATAGATAGTATATATTTATAGTGTTGAGGGAAAAGGATTTGAGCTGTAGGGAGATCTAAGTCAGGTGGTATTGTTATTGTAGTTCAGCTGTTTCTATACCGAAATGTAGCGGCTCGGCAGTGAGTTGTTATGAAGTTGTGTTGTTGATACTGCTACGAGAGATCATTCGCCGTTAAGAAGAGTGATGTATTGACAGTCAGTTGTCAATGTAGCCAGCCATCGTAGATCAGTTGTACCGTACCATATTGATACTGCTTTGCAAATTGATTGAAAATTATTATAAATTCGGCCTATATATTTCAAGTGTTATGATTTTTTTGCTAGAGGTTTAACGTCTCACTAAAACATCGAAGGTTTTCGGCGATGCAAGGACTGGAAAGGGCTAGGATTGAGACGGAAGCGGCCATTTTATTAAGTAAGGTACAGCCCCAGGATTCACCTGGTGTGAAAATGGGTAACCACGGAAAACCATCTTCAGGGCTGCCAACGGAAGAATTTGAACCCGCCGTTCCCCAAATGCAAGCAAGCTCACAGCTACGCGACCCTGACCGCACGTCCAACTCGCTCGGTTCAAGTGTTATTTTACTGTGTTGAGTGAAAATACATATACACATAACCACATCACTGCAGTGCAGTCTAATATCTTGGAACTTGAAAATAGATGTAATGCGTATGGTATGAAAATTATCCTTTCCAAGATTAAAGTGGTATCAGCAGGCAGGAAACATAAAGGCCGGTCTCCACTGATTAACATTTAACAACAACATGTTAAATGTTAAAAGTGTTAAATGTTAACTGGTGACACCATCAACATGTTAAATGTTAAATGTTGAATACTCTTTCATTTAACTTTGTGTCCACACTTAATAAAAATGTTAAACTTGACTTCCTTTTTTCTATATACAGGTAGTTCATTACCGGTATTTCAATTTGTGGTAATACATTTAGGCGGTGTCTAGTATTTTCAAACAAGGACAATGGACTTAGATGAAGAGGATTACCGGGCGAGTTGGCCGTGCGGTTAGGGCACGCGGCTGTGAGCTTGCATCCGGAAGATAGTGGGTTCGAATCCCACTGTCGGCAGCCCTGAAGATGGTTTTCCGTGGTTTCCCATTTTCACACCAGGCAAGTGCTAGGGCTGTACCTTAATTAAGACAACGGTCGCTTCCTTCCAAATCCTAGGCCTTTCCTATCCCATCGTCGCCATAAGACCTATCTGTGTCGGTGCGACGTAAAACCACTAGCAAAAAGAAAAAAAAAGATGAAGAGGATTTGGCCTTTGTTATTGCCACTGTTGCTTCATGTTATGATTTAGAAATGTAGTTTTATTAGGCACATTTCCTCCCCTCATCCTGCCCATTGCTTCAAAAGCAAACCACTTTGAAGTATAAACTTCGTCCGCACCCGCCCCAGAATTTTCTGAACTTTTTACAATTATCGACTGTACTGAGAGCGGAGGGACGCTAGTTTTTCTTCGATGCACTCGTGGGAACAATTATAGAAAATTTCGAGTTCCTGGAAACTGTCGGCTTTCTTCGCTTTATCTCTGTATTCCTTTGATGAGACAGCCCACAAGCAAGGCCCATCTATTATATCATAAATTAAGTCCAGAGTAATCTCCTTGCTCCACTCCATTTCTGACTATACATTTTAGTACCGGTATAGTGCAGAGAGAACGACATACGTGCGCGGACTGTATTTGTGGCTTATAACAAAGAGAATGAATATTGCTGAGTGTTGCAACTATAATCCTACTTCACGAGAAGTACGTCGTTTGCGTTGTTTAGGCTATCTGTTGGACTGGAAACAGCACGGAAGTTGCCGAATTTGTGCCGACATCTCACGAACAACGAATTGACTTGACATGTTTTCCACTTGGAGCGGAAAACACGCCAACATGTTAAAAGTGTTAACCTCAACATTCTGAGTTAACATGCAAAGTCAATTGGAAGACACAGTCACAATATACATGTCAATTGTAACATGTTGGTGTTAAATGTTAATCAGTGGAGACCGGCCTTAAGAGAACTGAATAACAGGTTGGGAATAATACAAAGCTGGAACAGGTAGATCATTTCATGTGCGTATCCTAGGATGGTAGTATAGTAAGTGGGACTGAGACCAGCCCCGCGGTGTAGGGGACAACGTGTTCGCCTGTCACCCGGCGGCCCCGGGTTCAATTCCCGGCCGGGACAGGAGTTCTTAATTGTAATGATTAATATCCCTGGCCTGGAGACTGGGAGTTTGTGACGTCCTTAATCTTCCTTTCCTCACACAAAACATTCCACACTACGGCCATTCCAATAACACGCAGGTTCATACAATATGGTGCCAGTAGAGGCAAAAGATCCACATGGGTCGACGTCCCGAACAAATAGCATTTTAAAAAATGGGGTTGACTCAATGTGCAGCAAAGCTAATGCAGTGAGCTCGAAGTTGCGATCGACAGTATTCTGTAAGAAAGAAGTCATTTCCCGGACGAAACTATGTTTGCACCGGTCTGTTTTCAGACCTACTTTGCTTTACAGGAGTGAACAAGGAGATAAAGGCAAAGTTAGGAATGAACTCAATTGATGAAGCTGTACACATAAACCGACTTCCGTGGTGTGGTCATGTGAGGCGAAAAGAGGTGGATAGCTTACCTAGATGAAGAATAATGGATTCGGTCATTGAGTGTGGGAGAAAAAGAGGGAGACCAAGCCGACAATACTTAGACTCGGTTACTAATGTTTGAAGGAAAAGAGGTATCGAACCAAACGAGGCCACAGAGCTAGTTACAAAATAGGGATTTGGGCGTTTAGTAAATTCACAGAGGCTTGGAGACCGAACGCTTAAAGGTATAACAGTCTATAATGAAGATATATGTATGTATGTATGTATGTATGTATGTATGTATGTATGTATGTATGTATGTATGTATGTATGTATGTATGTATTATCTGCGCACCTTTTCTGGATAGATTTACACTCTAGTGCTGAATTGGTCGACCTCGGCAATCTTCGAGATTCGTACTGGCAACCTTTGAAACACAAACTATGAATCGCTTATGCATCGCTGTACGACATCTGGCATACACTTTACGTACTAGTACTGTTGTTATTTATACAGCAAAGCCAAACTATAGAATTCACTCTAGGAATAAGATTCGCATCGAGAAATGTTATATAATGTTATATAATGTGTGTGTGTGACACAGTTGTTGGCTTAAGATAACAAAGGTTTAGCAAAATTCATATCGATCGATCATATTATCGATTCAATTCAGATTTCATTTCCATTCAGTTGGCAGTACTTACGGGACCGGAATTGCTCCCTCCTTACTCCTCAAACCCGTACACAAATCTATCGGTAAAAAGTGCGCAGATAATATGTATGTATGTATGTATGTATGTATGTATGTATGTATGTATGTATGTATGTTAAAAATAAACAAATGAACATGGTAAAGTGATATAAAGAAGTAAATTATTTAGAAAAATTGATTTGGGTGCGGAATTAATCGTATTGCTTTTCACCCATCGAACATTCTGTTAACGCAATTTCTGCAAGCCATTTTCCTGGAAAGAAAACGAAAGATATACATCTCGTTAGCTGTAGTAGATTTTTAATTTTCTTAGTTGTGTGTATTTATTACATAATATTGTTTTATTGTACTCAGAGTATACTTAACCAGTATCTTGACTATTTATTATATTTATTCTCCAAGAAACATCAACTTACGCAACATTGATTTACAAGGGGTAGATATCTGACATGACGTTTACCGCTTTTAGTGAACTTTTTTGCATCTGTAAACCGTTTTCCACTATCACATCATGTTTTGAAGATGTTGGCAATATTTTATATTTTATGGAAAAGCGTTCATCGATAATTTTGATTTTTTCATTATTTTTATACAAAGCCAAATATTTTCATTTGCTCCGTTTTTATTGTCAGTGACAGTGGACATTATGGCGTCCTAAGTTGCCTAAATTCCCCAAATCGGTTTTGCCATATGCATGGCTATGTAAGAGACAAGCCCAATAAGTGGCATGTGGAGCAATTGCACTAGTCTTAGCTAGAGCCATGTTCATTAGTACTCCATGTAGCAATCAATGCTCTAGTGAAATTTCTGTATGTGAGTTATTTTCCTAGATACAATGTTAAACGTATACAAATGGTTGATGTATATCTCAAGAAGCTTGCGTGATAGAGAAAAATGGTTTGCATATTTGGAATCAAAATATTTCAGTTGCCTTAGAACGCGTGTTGGATACCAAAATATCCGCCGAAAGTCTTCTTTTTTGTTTTGTTGATCAGTGTAATTAAACTTCTGTGGTTCATCCGGTGAAATACAAATTATGGTGGAATATTTGGAATTAATATTTCATAATTTTAATAATATGGTTTAGACAATGAAAATATATTCCAAGACTTTTTTATATATCTTCTTGTATCCTTAAAGAGAGCACCGCTTTTGAGGACTAGTCCTGTTACAGACTAGTAACCTAGACATATGTGGTAGTAAAGACAAGTTTCATAGATTAATTTCTTCGCAAAATTCACTTCAGATGCCTAAATACTTTGTTCCTTTACAAAATGGTCTATTGGGCCCAATATAATTGCTTTTACCATGCACCAGTTAACTGCGACACTGTCAGTCCTTCTAGACGATCTTACACAGAACTGACAGTGAAATGTTTCTTGAGTCTCCCATCCTAGCAATTCTTCACTATGTGGTGTCTTGTATTTACCAACAACGCACCTTTATGGTATGATCCCATTACATGCCTAAGGATTCAGTGTCGCTGCAATTTGAGCAAGATGAGTTGGAACTTCGGCCTTCTAATACTTTATGAAAATATTTCAAGTTTCCCATTTAAATAACCTATTCTCAAAGTTGGCTGCAGGGTACAGTTCGTGTAGTTATGTATTGGAAGATGACCGGCAACTCTGATGAATGTTTTCCGTATTTTACCACTCCTACACCAGGGAAATACCCGTCTAAAACCTTAAAACACTGAATCCTTCTCAGTCCTATAACGTCGGTAGATGCAGAGTGGGTTTCGTCCCTTAAGTGGTCACGGCTGGTCCGTGGTCCAACAGCTCTGTACTCTGACCGGCCAACCGAGCAGAGGAGAGGTGGCCACGGCTCTACCGTGGCTCTACGCCTCTGCATTCGGGAGACGGGACAGGGTTGGACCTCACGGCTGGTCCCAACCGTTGACTGTCCTGAGAATGGTTTTTCGTGGTTTTCCACTCTCCTGCACTAAGGCGAATGCCGGGACAGTTCGTAGTATAGGCCACGGCCGCCCACTCCGTTACCTTATCCGCACGTCTCTTTCACCGTAACAAATCTCCCTGCCTGAGAGACGGCATAACTGTCTAAGAGGCCCGCCTCCACCTTCAGGGAAGGAATGCAAATGCTTAGTAGTAGAAGTAGTAGGAAAATAAAAAGAGTTTTCACAGGTATGTTCTAGGAGTGTGGTGCCCATTGAACCATACGTGAATACGATACTCGATGGCTTTAGTTGCAGTCATCATTTATGCCACTGCACGGACTATGATTTGGTGAATCTCTGACTCCTGAAAGTATTTATCAGCAGTCATTATATCTATATTTGAAGACCATTTAATATACAACATACAATAAGGCTGTACCGACACAAAATTTTTTTTTTGCTAGTTGCTTTACGTCGCAACGACACAGATAGGTCTTATGGCGACCCGGTACAGATTAATTCTTCTGTTTCACTTCCTCCCGATTATCTTGAATGCTTGTTTTATAACTTCCTTCCATTTTTATCAGCTTTTTTGCCTGTTCCTTTCTAATAAGGCAGGCTTTCATGTTTCTCTTTACACATTCTACCCAATTTTTCCTTGATCAGCTGCGATCCGTCTAGTTTTTCAGCTGGAGGAGTCGTGCACGTTAAACAAAACGTTCATAAGATATCTCTGAACATGTCCAAACCAAGGAAGCTTATTTTGGCGACACTAACTCCCTGCAGACAGAACTATTTTCAACTCTACGTATCCATCTCAGCATCCTCAGTTTCACAACGTGTAGTTTTTCTGTCTCGTTCTCTGCGGCATATAGAATTGCTGGCTATTCGCAGTCTTGCATGTTTTCCCTTTGAAAAATCCACAGCCTGTTTGCAGTCATTCACCGGGTCAGGGATGGGATGAATGAAGCTCCATCTAACGGCGAGGATAGGAAGTGTGCCGGCTGCCGAAGCCTGTCGCACTCCTCTGGGGCAATGATTAGAGACTGACAGATGAAATGAAAATATATTATAAAGTGTTGCTGGAATGACAGATGGCAGGGAAAACCGGAATACCCGGAGAAAAACCTGTCCCACCTCAGCTTTGTCCAGCACCAATCTCACATGGAGTGACCGGAATTTAAACCAC